>NC_068998.1:1519258-1519960 GCF_001194135.2 Octopus bimaculoides | reverse complement strand
TATATGTATACATGCGACTGTATATACATGTATATATATATATATATATATATACCTCGTTCAGAGATTTAACATATATATATATATTTATACATATATACATATGAAAATATACTTATGTATTCGTGTGTGTGTGTGCGTGTAATTCTTCTGGATATATTGATCTATAGAAAGGTACAAAGAAAAACTAGTTCCATACATATACAAACACACACACACGCACACATACTACATACATATATACATATACATACGCAATGAATATTTCTCCTACATCCGACCCTCAAATCCAATCACTTCGATACAATAACTCTCCACTCTCCATTCTCCATTCAGACCAACTCCCAGCGGCCAATCGACAACCTTGTTATATTAACTGTGCTCTCCTTCTGTTACTCTCCTCGGCTTCTTGATCCCCGATCAATAAACTACATTTCTCTCCCATTTTCGAAGAGGGTTGACTGATTCTTCACTAGATGAGCAAAGATTATAGCACAACGCACCGACACACTGTTCTAACTATATTACGCAGTCAGGGGTTAAGAGGCGGGGGGCCCTTACAATGCGTGTTTGTCTGTAGGAGTATATATGTGTATAATTATGTGTGGGGGACCGTTATGTGTGCGTGTGTGTGTATGTAAGTGTGCGCACCTACGTATATTCATACATACACATAAAAATCCTGCATACATGCATATATAT
>NC_068998.1:1515354-1517680 GCF_001194135.2 Octopus bimaculoides | reverse complement strand
TGGATGTAACACACACGTACATTTGTACAAACACTTCGAAACATCTCCCAACTCTAACATACCCTAACAGATAGACACACACACACGCATTCTTTTCCACAGACTCACATTCACCACAGAGACACACATACTTACACATACACACACAAGCACAAATACATGCATACACACTCAACAGGACACCCACAAACACAAACGCATCTTCGTTGCTCGTTAAATTGTAATGGCGGACATTAGCGAAATATGGCGTTGTTTTAGCCGGAAGCGGTTATATGATGAAGTGGAAGGTTATATCATGGTCAAATATTGGATATTATTCTACAGTTTAACCTCTCATTATACTCACATCACTTCCTTTCAACGTTATTGTCCCGTCTGTCCTACGTATTATCATCGCTCCTACTGCTGCTGTTGTTGTTGTTGTTGTTGTTGTTATTGCTATTGTCGTTGTGATGCTGTTGTTGTTTTGTAAATGTTGTTGCTGGTGCTGTTGTTATTGCAGACGTTGTTATAGCTTTTGCTGTTGTTCTAGTTGTTGTTGTGGTTTTTTTTTTTTTAGGTACTTGCTGTTGTAGTTTAGCTCCAGGTAAGTCCTGGCAGAGAGAAGAATGTTCAAAATCAATCCACCCATGACTAACACGTCATTATATCGGTGTCTGGTACTACATAGATTTAAGGGAGACGCGTCTGCCATTTCTAGCTGCTGCTTTGTCCATGTACACGCTCCGTTGCTGGAGACTTCGCATTCGTTGACATTGTTACTGCTACTGTTGCCGATGTTGTTGCAGCTGCTGCTACTGCTGCTGTTGTTCCTGCCGCTGTTGTTGTTGTTGTTGTCGTTGATGAAATTCTCATCGTTTTGCGTTCGTCTGTTTCCACTTCAACCGTCACGTGTTAATCGCACACCAGAGGGCAGTACCCCCGTTGTATATATTACGAAGGCGAATTTCATTTTGGGAATTTAATCTCGTTGAGTGAACAAAAGGTTGAACAAACTGACCCCTAAGTCAAGCTTGTATAAATAAGGGTAAAATAGGGATTTGTGTATGTGCGTGCGTGTACATGTGTGTGTATGTGAGGGAGATTGGGGCAGATGTGATGTAGGATATAAAGATATTAGTAAGGTATAAATATAATGATGACGATGTTGATAATGATGACGAACATGATGACGACGACAATGATGATGATGATGACGATGACGACGACGACAACGACAACGACGATGATGATGATAGTGATGACGATGATGATGATGATGATGATGATGATGATGATGATGATGATATAAGATGGATGTATAACAGACGAGGAAATAAGTTTGAAAGCCGAAAGATTTTTGTGATGAAACATGTATTATGTAATAACTAAATAAATATAAGTATCGCTGTCTGATTCGTAACCATGTTGTTCTGCGTTCGATCCCGTTAGGCTTCCACCACTCACTCGCGGCGTGACTGATCTATCAAAGACTCTGGTTGACCAACTAACTCACACATTATAAATTCAAGTTCTGTATGATACATACATACATACATACATACATACATACGGAGATGTATCGCCATTCCGATCAGTCTTGATCTCTGTTCCTTAACGTCTATTCCGCCATGTTTATCTATCATTTTCCCTTTCTCTTTTCAAACAATTTTCTCATCAAAAATTCAGAAAGAAGCTCCAACACTACATTGTTTTTGTTTAATCGCGTTGTTTTGGCTTCCAAATTTGTTCCAAATTCTAAATTATTCGAAATATTTCACTAGATAATCATAATTGTATTGATCTGGCGAATTTTCTTTTAAATCGATTGGTTTCGTCTAGAAAATGGTGAGTGTTGTCGTTAATTTCACCACTGACTGGCGGGAAGTTCATCGATGATGTCGCCTTAACTTTGAACTGTCTCGTTTGGCCTCTGGAGTTGCACAAGGGCGGTCGACAAGTCTGTCTGTTCGTCTACTTCACCTTGTTTGTGCACAGCTTACCTACTACTTCAATTTGGAAAGGTTCTTTTGATCAAAATCTAAGAAACACGAACGTACGTACGTACTTAAGTATGTATGTATGTATGTATGTGTATACACACACAAACATATATATACGTATATACATACATACATACATACATATATATATATATATATATATATATATATATATATATATATATATATATATATATACACATTTATATATATACGTACACATATACATACACATACACATGCATATATATATGTACACACACACATGTATATATATGTATATATATATATATATGTATATATATATAAATATATATATATATATACATACATATATATATATA
>NC_068998.1:1513499-1515246 GCF_001194135.2 Octopus bimaculoides | reverse complement strand
ACGTAGCGTTCAATTAAATATTAAATAACAAATAATATAGAATATATGATATTTATATATATATATATATATATATATACACGCATATGCGGGTACAGGACGTCACCAATGGTGGAAGCAACGTGTAATACTTAAACAAACGCGGGAAGAACGAACGAAATACGTAAACAAAGAGAAAAAAGAAGGAAAACAGGACAAGTTAGCGCAACTGATGAAGGGTGCTTTCTCTGCGTTGCCTTGTCCTGCGTCCATTTTTACATATGTAATACAATAAAATGTTAGACAGCGAAACGATTGATGTCTAGTTAGATTAGGACATTTATTATATTTATACAATATATAGGAGAAAACGAATGAGGTCACAAGAGATCAGTAAAAGTTCAACATGGTTGAGACAAATGTTGACGTAGTGCAGGAATTGTTCGAAGGTAAGTCTGAAGTATTGGTATTCGATTGTAGGTTGAGACATTGTTTATATAGACGTTACAGTAACTTTCAATGCTGGCTCTAAAGTTTATAGAAAAGCTGCAGGGATAGCTTTAAAAATCATAAGTAAAATTCTAAACTGAAAGAGAAGGAATAAAAAGGAGGCAGGTATAGCGATTTATGCCTTACAGCTGTTTCAAGAATAAACGCGCAGTTGGTGTAATTCCCTATAAGCAATCTGCAACTAGCAGACTTCTTACAGTAGCAATATATACCATATGTATGCGTTCCTATGTGTGTGTGTACAGATACACAGACGTATGAATGTGTGTGTTTATAGATACACACACGTATGAATGTGTGTGTATAGATGCACACACGTATGAATGTGTGTGTGTATACACACACACTGACACACACACACACACAAATGTATATGTCAAATTAATTTCGTATATAAAAGCGATTTGCATAGAGATTTTTATTTCTGTGTGTGACTATGTTTGTGAATTTACGTATGTATTGCTGTATGCATTTGTTCAACAGTCAAAAGAGTGTATCGACTTCCATGTATGTCTGTATATGTATGCAAGATTTTATGAGTCTATATTCATATGTGGTTGTCATATTTTATGCACGAGCCAATGCATATATGATTAGGTGTGGTTTTATGTACGTTGAGCATACGTGTACGTACTTGAATGCTTATTTGAATGTGTATAAGATGTGCATACACGTATGTATGCATTAATGTTATGTGTGCTTATGTCTAAAAGACATGTGTATTTGTGTATATGTACCCTCATGTAGATGTGTGTTTATCGTAAGAAGATATATATATTTATACTTATGTTTTGTGAGTCTCTCTGTGTGTGTGTGTGTGTGTGTGTGTGTGTGTATGTGTGTGTGTGTGTGTGTGTGTGTGTCGTTATTTAGTCTGACATACTAACGCAGTATAAAAATATGCACATACATCGTTATACAATGTATGGCATAAGTGTGTATACACACGCGCGTACGCACACACGCATATACACACATAGGTAGACAGATAAACGGACAGGCAGACAGACAGACAGCTAGACCGACAGACAGATAGATAGACATAAATAGATAGATAGACAAATAGAGCTAAATAGATAGATAGATAGATAGATAGATAGATAGATAGATAGATAGATAGATAGATAGATAGATAGATACAGATAAATAAATAATTAGGTATAAGATTGATAAATAAAGGATAAATATAAAAAGCAAATGTATCTACATATACATGTATATGCGTGTTTGCACGTGTGACTTTGTGTTTGTGTGTGTG
>NC_068998.1:1511783-1512533 GCF_001194135.2 Octopus bimaculoides | reverse complement strand
TATATATATATATACATACGTGCATTACGTATGGATGGATGGATGGATGGATGGATGGATGGATGGATGTGCATGAAACTGAAATTGATAGAATCGTTGATACTGTCGAAGAAAGTACTAAAAGCTCGACTAATGTGAAAAGGATTTTATTTGATAAAGGTGGCATTTTGGGGATTATCATGGAGTTTTTTCCTGATAGGCAGATGAGTAAGATGATCTCTGGAAAAAGTTACAGGTTTTATTATTTCTCTCACATGTTTTAGATTCAGTACGTATACTTCATTTACAATGATGTAGTATTGAAGCCAAAGAAACATCTGTCCTAATTCTTAAAGGAATGCCTGTGCAATTAAAATTTCAATTTAAATGGGTTTCGAGGCATACCAGCATTACTTAGTTGTTGTCAGGGTAACTGAACATTGTATCCACTGAAACATATTCTAGTAGACAGTTGTCAAATATTCCTTACTTACCTGTCTTGAAGAACCCGTTATTATAATTATTATTATTATTATTATTACTATAATCATCATCATCATCGTCGTCGTCGTCGCGTCACCATCATCGTTGTTGTTGTTATTATTATTATTATTATTATTATTATTATTATTATTATTATTATTATTATTATCATTATTATTATTATCAATAGACAATAGTAGTAGTAGTAGTGGTGGTGGTGGTGGTGGTGGTGGTGGTAGTAGTAGTGGTAGCGGTAGCAGCAGTTGTTGTTGCTGTTTTTAAGCTTCT
>NC_068998.1:1504694-1511096 GCF_001194135.2 Octopus bimaculoides | reverse complement strand
CACACACACACACACACACACACACACACACACACACACACACGCGCAGAGAGAAAGAGAGAGAAACTATTAAATATACAATCATACACATCTATATACATATATACAAATAAACGTTTATATTTAGGTGAATCTTGATATAAAGCAGAACGCTATCCGGCTGACAGGGACCGAACTCTCAAATCACCAGTTACTAGCTCGAATTGATACCGACTTAGCCAGCTGGTAAGCCTTATACGCTCAATCAACCTCAATACTCACTCTATATTTTAAGGTACTTTTATTTTCGCTTTCTGTTTCGACTCCCGCCAAAGAGTTTTACATTCCTTTAAACTGACTTCACCAATGAAACTGATTATTATTTCCTAATGACCCCCACCCCCGGAATAAGACTGTCGTGTGTGTAAACAAAGATATGTGTATGCATGTATATATAGATATGTCTACATGTGAACGTATATGTATCTAGATATATTCATATCTACATTTGTATACACACATACACGCACACTTAAATATGCACATGTATAAATAATTGCATTTCTATATGTAAATAGGTACATATATATGTATATATACATATACAGAAACATAGTTCATATACAATACACATGCATATATATATATATATATATATATATATATATATATATATATATCATTATGTAAAAGGTAAAAAGAACGGGTGTGAAAAAATCCTGAATCTAGGGATAGATAAATAAAAGAAAAAAGTCTCCATATCCGAATGTGTGCGTCTAAACAGAATGAAATAATGTCGGATGTAAAAGAAAGAGCGAAACAGATAAAGGAAAATAGTTTGCAAAAATAGTGGTGTGTATGTGTGTGTGTGTGTGTGTATGTGTGTGTGTGTGTGTGTGTGTGTGTTGGAGGAGATGAAAGACATGTATGAAATGCTTGAAATAACAGAGGAGAACGAATAAGCAATGACAGGGTTTGCTTTGGAGTAAAGAGCAGTCTTGGAGAAATATTTGGTTGACGATAAAGGACGACGCAATACATGTATAATATATATATATCTACATATACAATATACATACATACACATATGTATTTATATGTGTATATATATATATAGAGAGAGAGAAGGGGGAGAGGGGAAAGGTGAATATAGTAAGAGTGAAAAGGGAAGAAGACAAGAAAGAAGATAGGTATTTTTGTAAATAGAACAATACGAATATTTGTGGTTAATTTAACATTTAATATTAAAGTATGTGCGTTTGTGAATAGGTGCATGTGAGTGTGCGTATGCATGTCGGCATGAGTGTCTATGTACTTATGTATATGTGTGTGTGTATACACACACACACACACACTCGCAGGCAAGTAGCTGGGTGGATTCTAAGATATTTGGAACCAGGAAGAAAAAATACCATGCAACTCCTATGAAGAACTTTCGTTCTCAGTCGTCTGAAATACTGCTTCCAACCATAGTCATCGCAGAGCATCAACCTGGTGGCAGAACTTGAAGCAAAAGTGATAAACAACACTCAGTTAAACATCCACTAATGTTATATCGCCTGGAGAAATGAATCCATGAAGATGATCAACCAAATGACCACAGATACTACGAGTTACACTGTAATCATTCCAGGAATACGGACTTTGATCCTAAGAGGCATGTGACACGTGGAAACGCGCGTAGCGATTCATTAAATGTTTATGATTTCCATCCAAGGATTATTGTTATTACTATATTTATCCTACAATATATGCACACATATGTACGTAGAGCAGTGTGTGTTAGTGAATATATATATATGTCTGTCTGTATGTCTCTTTCTGTGTCTAACTCTGTGTCTGTCTGTTATGAAACTGCATTGTTGCTGTATGTAGTTTGAGAGAATAAACATCTTCGGAATACATTTCAAACGTTAACATCTGATATCAGTTAAGATATCTTCTGATGTCCACCTCGTTCTTCGTGTCTATCGTCATCTTCTGTTTTGCCTCCAACTAGACATTACACAGAGCTGCTCTCAGCGATATTTGAGAAGAAACACACAGAAGGAGAAGAGAAAGAGATGGTCCACAGAACTGTTTCGTCCTTTCAGTTCTAGCTTTAGTCATGAGTTTGGTGGAAGGTAAAGTATGAAAGAAATATCAAGTTCTTGACAAGAACTTTCTTTTAACTACCGAATAAATAAACACGTGTCTAGACAAATATATGTGTTTGTCTATGTTTCTCTCTAAGTGTATGTCTGTATGTATGTCTGTGTCAATATTTATCTATCTATATATATATGTATACGTACATATATACATGTATACATATATACACTTATATATATATATATATATATATATATATATATATACGTGTGTGGGGATGTGTATATAGGTACGTGTGTTTAATTATACGCACTTATATATGTATATACACATATATGCATGCACATGAATGTATACATACATATATGGACATATGCATATATAAATGTGCGTATTATATATATATATATATATATACATACATATATATGTTTATATATAATATGTATATATACGCTGCTATAGACATACCAACTCGCATATACACATTTCCAGAGACGCACTTAAGTAAACGGATACAGATAATATAGAAGACATTATTTAGCTAAAGCCCCAAACCATTAAGATGAAACGACGTTGGTATCTTTGGTTGGTATCATATCAACATATTTTACCAAGGAAATCTAAGAGAGTCTAGAATATCTTAGAATGAAAAGCCGGGAAAATATGATGATGTATTAGTGATAACAACTTCTTTAAAGATGGCTGATGTAATAGGTTGTTGAAAGTATTTTTGCACCTCCTTTGTTTGAAGACTTACACAGCAAATTGTGGTGGTTCTGTGATGGATTATTTTGTATGGAACAACCGGAGTGAAGTGAAGTCGATACAGTTGTTTCCCTGGTATTTTATCAAGTCACTGACTTAACGAATGTATTTGAGTAAATATGTGTTGTTGATTTATGATTAAAGACATTCCACTCGTGATCATCCCCCTCTTGGATTTTCCATGCCTTACTTGGAGCCATCAGCCTGTGATGAAAGAGACGTAGGGGCGTCGTTATGATATATTGCGTGCTCGTCCCTCTCCTCACCTTCTTCTTCTTCTTCTTCTTCTTCTGAGAGTTGAAGAATGAAAGGCAAATTTCACATCGGCGGGAATTGAACTTGAAATGTAAAGAGCCGGAACAAATAACGCAAAGCATTTTTTCTGGGGCTCTTACACTTCTGCTAGCTCGCCACCTTCACAAATGTGTGTGTGTGTGTCTGTGTGTGTGTGTGTGTGTGTGTGTGTCTGTGTGTGCGCGTAATATATATATATATATGTATATCTATACATATATGTATATCTATACATATATGCATATATATATATATGTATATAGAAGTGTGTGCGTGTGCGTGTGAGTAAAGGGTAGTGTATGTGAAATAACCTTTCTATATGATTGAGAAGACCATGCTGACACCGACGCCAACCTGTGGCAAACTTTATGGATTTATTGGACATATTTTGGTACATTATTGCTTCAACAGTCTTTTGTCTGTGATTGGATAAGGATTGGATACAGAAAACAGAGAGAACAATAGGAAGAAAGAACGGCACAAAGGGTGGGGTGGGGGGAGAAGCAAGAAGGAATAGCAAAACAAAGAAGCAGAATAAGATTATAAGAAAAGTGGGAAAATTCATGAAAAGAATTGAAATGAAAAAAAATTGAGTGAAAATAGCAAAGATAAAGAAAAATGTTTGTAGAAAATTGAAGAAACAAAATGGCGTCGATGTAAGTTTGAGCGCTTCGAGTTATTTGAGCAATAGTATATAGTGTCTAATCAAGTAAGTATAACAACATCAACAATAGAAACAACAACATCAAGAACAGCCACAACAACTACAATAACAATAAAGATTATATGAAGACGACGACGACGACGACGATTGCATTGATGACAAAATAATGGCGGCAGGCGGTGGAAAAAACAAAAAATCTGTTTCGATCAATGGGAGCCATGTTTAAAAACTACTATAGAAGCTCAAGAGGGCAAAGAAGAGCCGCTGGGTTCTTTTTTTTCTCGTTTCTTATAAGAACGGATAACTTGTGTATATGTGTGTGTATTGGTACGGGTGTTTCGAGGTGTCTGTCTTTATGTGTGTGTAGGTGTGTATGTGCATGTTTGTGTTTGTGTATGCATTGCTTGTGTATGCATTGCTTGTGTATGTGTGTGTGATGTGTGTGTGTAGCTGAGTGTATAAGTATGCGTGTAGCTATCGCTGCCTGTGTATGCACGTGTGAATATGTTAATATCTGATCATGTGTCTGTGTAAGTGTGCATGACGTGTGTGTTTGTGTGTGTACGTGTCGGTATGTATACGTGAATGTGTTTATGCGTCAAAAATGATCATATGTACAGTGGAGGTGGGTGTTTGCGTGTATAAGTGTATATATGTGTGTATGTGTGTGTGCGCGTGTATGTATCTTATTGTATAAGTGTGTATCTGTATTTTGTCATCAAAATCGGTTCCAATATAAACCACGAACACAAAAGATAAAAATATATATTCCATCTGAACTCCATTTTGGATGTGCGCGCGCGCGCGTTTGTGTGCACGCGTCCACGATGTATATGTATTTCGGTGTGTATGCAAATGTATGCGCTTACATGTGCATATGTGCATACACACACACGCACACACACACACACGCACACATACACCCGCGCACATACACGTACTTATTGGTCAAAGCAAGAAAAATGTAGAAGCAAATTATAGAACTCAATACAATAAAATTGTGTAAATATAAAATATTCGTATCTAAAAATCTTATTGAGAATCGTCAGAAGAGAAAGTACGAAGTTGTAAGTATTTACCTGTAAATGTTGTTATTTACAGGTATATATTCTTTTATTCATTTACTCTTTTAATTGTTTCAGTCATTAGACAACGGCCATGCTGGAGCACCGCCTTGAAGAATTTAAGTTGAATAAATCGACCCCATTATGTTTTATTTTTCAAGCCTGGTACTTATTTTATGGATTTCTTTTGCCGAACTGCTAGCTTACGGGGACGTAAACACACCACCACCGGCTGTCAAGCGGTGGGTTGGGGGACAGACACAGATACATAGATATACATATGTATACACAGCGGACTTCTTTCAATTTCCGTCCATCGAATCCACTCACAAGGCTTATATATATATATATATATATATATATATATATATATATATTTCTATCAGATTTCAGATTTCACCGTGTCGTATCAGTTTGTCTTATTTGCCGGCTCAGTGTTCGTCGTTTCGCAGACATTCGTGAGAATATGTATTCCTAAACAGGTTTCCCCTGTAAATATGCAGTTGATAGCATACGACTTCCTTTCTCCGCAGAGAAGAAAGATTCTGGTCGGAAATTCATTTCTGTTCTATAAACAATACTTGCAGAAGACGCCACGTACAAATATCCGGTTCAAACCAGACGAAGTTCCTTGATGTAAGGAAGAACTGAAGAGAATTAATAGTGGTGGTCCTGGTGGTATTGGCGGCTGTGTTGGGTTGGCATTAGCACTGATTGTGGTGGTGTTGGTGGTGGTACTAGCAGTGTCGGTAGTGGTCATGGTTGTAGTAGTGGAGGAGGTGGTTGGGGTGTTGTAATGACGGTGGTAATAGTGGTAGTGTTTGTGGTGCAGGTAGCAGTAAGAGTGGTCGTAGTAATTTTGGTGCTGGTTATGGTGTGGTGGTGGTGGTGTTCACACACGTTACCATGGAAACACAATACGTTATATGCAACTATGATTACCTGCCTTGGTATGTAGATACACACCTACACAAACACACGTTTATACATACACCCACAAACTCACGCTCACACACACACACACAAACACACATACACAAAACACACAAACACAAAACGCACAAACACAAAACGCACATACATCTAGTCTCAATACACATACACACACGCACATATGAAAAATAAACGGGTTTTCGTCGGTTATGACAAGGGTTCCAGTTGATCCGATTAGCCGAACAGCTTGCTCGTGAAATTAACCAGTCCAAGTGGCTGAGTACTCCACAGACATGCGTACCCTTAACACAGTTTTCAAGGAAATTTATCGTGGCACAGAATGTAACAAGGCTGGCCCCATTGAATTACAGGTACAACTGAGTGGAGTGGAGCAATGTGATATAAAGTGTCTTGTTCAAGGACAGAATGTGCCACTGGGAATCGAACTCACAACTTTACGATTATGAGACGACTACTCGAACTACTAAGCCACGTGCCTTCACCACATACATATACAATCACATGCAAATACACACATATGCGAAAACATAAATATATACACACACACACACACACACACACACACACACACACACACACACACACACA
>NC_068998.1:1499218-1504134 GCF_001194135.2 Octopus bimaculoides | reverse complement strand
TTATATATATATATATATATATAATATATATATATATGTATTTACATTTATATTTATGTACACGAATTTGGCTATTTATCAACCAAATTATCTGTCTTCCTGTGTATTGATGCGCGTGTGTGTATATATATATATATATGTGTGTGTGTGTGTGTATGTATGTATATAGATAGAGAGATAGATAGATATGTACATACATATATAAACATTTTCATTCATGCACACGTATTTATCTAAATTACGTGCTGTGTACACACAGACACACACACACACACACACACACATTTACACTCATATACACACTCACACACACACACATTCACACACACACACATTCATTCACTCACACACGCGCGCGCATGAAAGAAGCCACAGACTCGCGCGCGTACGTTATATTTATTTGTATGTACAATATACGTGTGCTTGTGTGTTCGTATGAAAGTATTTATATGGTCGTGTATGAATGCACGGATATGTGTGTGTGTATATATGCATTATATATGCATGAAGGTATACACGAATAAAAAAGCCATAAGTTTAGAAAGCAATAGAGTATTATGTATGCGCGTGTGTATGTATAATATACAGTGTATGTAATAGAGTATATAGTATATACATACATAAATAAATAGTACATATATACATACACACACACATATATATACACACAGACATATGTGTATATAAATAAATGAATATGTATATATATATATGTATATATATATATGTATATAATCAGCGTTTTTTCTCTCCCATTTTATAACGGTATTGAGGTTGTAAACTACACCTATTTAGTATATTGCTTCGGCGTGACGTACATCTACGGTTTGACTGATATATACTGTATATATATACTGTATGTATATATATATATATGTGTGTGTACAAAAAAAAACCCCTCAGATTTATTGATTTGCAGGGATTAGAGGCAAACCTCACAAATTATATTTGTCACGTCAAGTATTTCTGTTGTTTAGAGATTCTGGCTGCAGAAAACCGCCATCTCTTTTCATCGTAAATGTTTACCATAAATAAAACACTTGTTGTTTATTTCGAATAAAACATGTTTTTGGTTTTGCTTTTATTAGTTTTTTCATCGTTGCTTTATGTTTTCTTTATGATTTGTTTATGATTTGTCTATGTTTTGTTTGTCTGTTTTACAATCAACGTGCAATTGCTTACAATAAAACACTTTTGAGAGAGCAATTACGCATGAGGGTTGATTTGTATGGCTTCTTAATCGCTTGTTACTGTAATCATTCATGTTGCAGTATTTCTTTTATCTCTGTTTGTTAATCTATCTATCTATCTGTCTATCTATCTATCTATATATCTATCTATCTATCTGTCTGTCTGTCTGTCTGTCTGTCTGTCTGTCTGTCTGTCTGTCTGTCTGTCTGTTTGTCTGTCTATAAATGAATATACTTATCTATACATCAGCCAAACTATCCTACAAATCCATCCAGCGGCATTTATATTTTTCGAACTCCTCCATACATACATATGTGAAAAAGAGAACACCTATGCTGAACTATTGAGAAATCTGCAGTTACTCAATCTAGATTACAGGTTCATGTTTATACCTGTAATTATTGGGGCAATGGGATATGTAACACACCGCCTAAATACCAATCTTGAGAAATTAGGGTTCTCAAAATCAGAAAGGAGAAAGCTAATTCGAAAAATACAGATCCAATCCATCACTGTAAAACTTTCCGGAAGTTTATCATTTGAATATATATGAGCATGTCTCGATATGTAACTATATGCTTGAGAATACATACATAAAACATACAAATAAAAATACTCTGTTGTTGATGTTGAAATTCCAATGAAGGAGCCTTGGATCAAGGTTAGAAACCGGTTCTTTCTCTATTGGCAAGAAATCTTGAAATAAACTGAATAATGTCATACATACATACATACGTACGTATGTGCGTATGAGACAGAGTCAGAGAGAATGTGTGTGTATTATGTGTGTGTGTGTATATATATATATATATATATATATATGTTTATAGAAAAATATATAAAAATACACACACACACTAAGTCACTATATATACGTATATATGTATGTATATATGCATGTATTTTTTTCATATATATATATGTACATATGTACGTAAATATGTAAATATAAATCGATCTGCTGCCGATAGATCATCTTTTCATACGGCATACATTAAAAAGTCATCAGAGAAGGGAAACGGTAGCAATGAAAAATGACTCTTCGTGCAGCGGGGTCGCTTCGGATTCAGTGGAAAAAGTCGGACATGACCTTTTTTTTTTTTTTTTGGTTCTTTTAGGTGCAGATCACGCATGCGCAATGTGAGGGATGCAAATATTTCTGATCAAATATTTAGCGATCAATACTGATTGAAATACATCCAAGTGAATCAATCAGAAGACTAGCACACATTTGCACCGATCTGTGTGTACATGCGTATATATAAATATACACACGTGTACACACACAAACACACATACACACATACGCACGCACAAGTACATATGTATATAGATTAGTATGCATATATTTATGTATGTATATATGCATGCATGTATAAATATATTCATGTATATATGTTTGTGCGTGTGTGTGTGTATAAGCGTGTGTGTGTGTTTCTCTATGTGTGTGTGTATATGCGTCTGTGTGTGTGTGGTTGTGTGTGTACCGAAGTATGTATACAAATATCTTTTATTCTTTTACTTATTTCAGTCATTTGACTGCGGCCATGAGTATAGGATATGTTTTGAGATAACCACGTAGAGGATCCCATCGTTGGCTTGACTTTTGCTTTCTCGTTGTAGTGGCCCTTTACACTTAGTGGAACTAACTAGAGAAGGAGAGAAAAGGAGAGAGAGAGGGGGAGAGCAGGGATAAAAGTAGAGTTGACCTCAGTACGAAAACAGTTCTAGTCCTTTAATGACCCCCAAAAAGTAAACTCGACCTCACAACTTTGCTGCCAATTCGCCATCTCTCATTAAGAATGCTGTAATTATATTTTCATTTTTGATTTTGTTTTATTCAAAGGCCGTTATTATCCTTTTTATTTCCTTAATTCGGTTTATGAAGTAAACTACCATTCTATTGTCTGTTTTCTTTTGGCTTCGTAGCTATTTATTTTCCAGATGAAAACTTATATGGCTGCTCTTTGCTAATATTTTGCGTTCTTTTTTTTTTTTTTTTGCTACTGTATCCAAAGTTAATTGTATTGTGTTTAATACGTGACATTTCCGCTAAAGTGCATGGCTGGAGGTTATTAAATATGTCCTTTTAATTAGATACTAAATAATATACATCTTATATTCATCACAGAATATTAACTCTGGCACCATTTATATGTATCCCGTCATTACAGTTTGTATTTAACATTGATGCCATGTTTTTCTTAGCTTAACATAAATAGACATGAAAGAAGGCACAGCTTTTGTGATTAAGGAATTATCTTCGCAACTAGTGACGTGGTTCCAGGTTCGGCCTTATTGCGTGCTACCTTACGCAGTGACTTTTGAACGGAAGTTGGTTAACACACACTGCGCAGACTCCTATCGTTTACACACACACACACACATGCATATGCTGTATTTAAAATAAGAGTTACTAATAGATTCTTGCCATTGAGACGGGCGGTCGGGCAGATTTTTATAACGAGCTTTGTGTCTCCAAGCAATGCGTTAAGATCCCGAATATTGTTTGGAGGCTCAATGCACACTATAAAAACCTGTCTGACCAGAAACTATTTGTAGTTCGTATTTTAATACAGTGTATATTAAATGATATATACATACATACGTGAATGTACATACACGGAGTCGCGTGGCTTAGTGGTTAGGATGTTGGACTCACGATCGTAAGATTGTGGTTTCGGTTCCTAGACCGGGCGATGCGTTGTGCTCTTGAGCAAAACTCTTCATTTCGCGTCGCTCCAGTCCACTCAGTAGTTCTGCGACGGGCCAGTGTCCCGTCCAGGTATGGAATATATACACCACGAAACAGGCAAACCTGTCCTTGTGAGTCGGCATGACATGAGATGCTAATTTTACCTTTTTCTTTGCATACATACAAATAATTATGGCCGTCACAGGGTTCACCTTAATTTAGTTAATCGAAGCATCTATTCATTGGGAGTGTTCCACAAGAAATTTGAGTTTATTTGGGGCTATGACCAGTACCTACAAGAAACAAATGCGTAGAAAAAAAATGAATCAAGAACATATTTATATAAAAAGAAAAACGCGAATATTTGCTCATCATACGGTAACATTTGGGGGCATCTATACTTTCCTATGATCAGTTCGTGAATGAATAAATAGCAGTCGGTTACGAGGAACTGAATATAAAGAGGCTGGAACGTAGAAGTGGATTGAAGCGTGTCTAAATATATACAACCAAATGCAATCCGGTCATACCAAGAGAGTGGAAAACATCCAGAATTCTTTACTGCGAAAGAAATTAAGGGGTAGTATGCATAGAATATATATATATAGAAATGTTACGGATGAAATCTAAATTTGTATGCCAGAGTAATTTAATCACTGAAAATGCTATACAACTATACAAAATTTAGTTGAGGCTATGAAGAGTGTCTATATGAAATAAATTAAAGGAAGGCACGTACGTCCAATATATCCAGTTGAAGACAATATGCGTTTATGTACCTTGCAGTACACTTCTGAGCTAGACAACTTTTTCTTTACAGACATATAACTACATTAAGACGCGCACAAACAAACATATGTATACGCTGCGAAACACAAGGCAGAAAACATTACTAGACACTTATGTACGTCTACAGGCATGCACGCATATATACCCGTGTGTTTGTATGAACATGTGTGTGTGTCTATGCATGCATATGTACGTATGTGTGTGTGTATATATATATATATATATATATATATATATATAT
>NC_068998.1:1492861-1494524 GCF_001194135.2 Octopus bimaculoides | reverse complement strand
AAGAAATACGACTGTTGCCGGCGGAAATAGCTGGGACAATACCAGGTAACGAACCAAACGCTCAAGAAAATATATCAGAAAAAAAAGGGGGAAAAAAAAAAGAGAAACACAAATCATAATGAGGCTGAGTAAACAACTTCCACTACTACTACTACTACTATTGCTGCTGCTGTTGTTGTTGTGGCTGTTACCATCATACTACTGGGGTGTAGGTATTTTACGTATTGTTTACATCTCCCTGTGTTTTCTTGTTTTTGTAGTCTGTGGATGATTTTTTTCTTACATCAACATGTCTTGCGTGTGTGCGTGTGTGTGTGTGTGTGTGTGTGTGTGTGTGTGTGTGTGTGTGTGTGTATAAACGAATATACATTAATGTAAATAAATATACATGCAAAAGTATATATTTATATATATATACTCTTCAATATCTATATATGTCTGCATATATACATATATATATATATCTATATATACATGTATATGCATATATCTGTCTATACATATATGCATATATATGTGTGTACACACACACACACATATGAATGTATGTATGTATGTATGTATGTACATAGTTCTACGTCAGCTTGTGTTCTATCTACATTCGTATACAACATCTAGTTGTGCGCAGTGCTTTTAAAAATTTTAATTTTTATGTATACCAACAGATATTTTGCACAAAGTACAATACACCCAGCCACCCCCCACACGCACTGTGTGTGTGTGTATCATGTAGTATATATATATATATATATATATATATATATATATATATATATATATATATATATATATATATATATATATGCATATATGCATATGTAAAAATGTGTATGAGTGTGTTTACATATATATCAATTTTTTCAATTGTCCGCATGTGTGTACATCTATTAACACTCCTTGACGATGTTGACTTCAACTGACCTCTGTTATGCAGTGTTATTTGTGAGTATATGTGTGTGCGTGCGTGCGCGCGTGTATTACTATGCATTATTACGCTGTAGCACCGTCGCAGCTTTTTGAACTGATAGTTATATAACACGATACATAATGAACAGATAGGTTCCTTCTCAATTATGCTACATTCACCTGCTCACCTTTCATGTAGTTGCTTTTTTTTTCGTTCAATTTTTCTGTTTATCAGTCTCTATAACGAGTTATTTATAGCGTTCGCTTCATATTTCTGCCTGAAAACTATCCTCTAAAGAAGTGAGTCTTACATTCTCATGATAGTGTTGTGATGTATGAATTACAGAAACAGTTGTAGGAATGAACATATTGAACTACTACTAATGTTTTTTTTTCTGTTATTCTTTCTAATATATTTTTGCTCTGTTCATCTTCTATAATCTGTTTTCGCAGTAGACGCAACGATGTACACGGATATGCATTCATACAAGCACAATTTGGATTTTAACGCAGGAAACTCTATTGAACTTTAATGTGATTGCTTATTTATCGTGTATACAAACCTATCAAAATGTTTTGTATATGTGTGTGTTTGTGTGAGTGCGTGTGTGTGTGTGGACCAGAGGGGTGGGCTTCAACAGCATCCAGTTTGTTGCAAGCATTCTCACCATACCTTCGGATTGACCATACCGCCCTTTCTCTCTCTCTCTCTCTCTCTCTCTCTCTCTCTCTCTCTCTATCTATCTATCTATCTCTG
>NC_068998.1:1489134-1491447 GCF_001194135.2 Octopus bimaculoides | reverse complement strand
GAGAGAGAGAGGGAGAGAGAGAGAGAGAGGGAGAGAGAGAGAGAGAGAGAGAGAAATGGTGGGTTAAAGAAAGTGAAGAAAGAGAGTAAGAAGAAAGAATGGTAACGAAATTGTTTAAGACGGAAAGGATTGAAAAAGAAAGAAAGAATGAAAGAAAGCGGGGAAGAACGAAAGAAAGAAAGAAAGAAATGAAGCAGAAAGATAGAACTGAAGGAGAGAAGATAAGGGAATGAAAGCAACACAAGTTCGATGAAGAAACGAATTATACAAAATGGGTGCTTGTATGGGGGAGAGAGGGGGAAAGAGAAAATAGATGAAGAAAAAAACGGATGGAAGATATATATATATATATACGTATATATGGAAGAAGAGAGAGATGGCGAGAAGTAGAGCGAGGGATGAGTGATGGAGAGATGTTCGGAGGAAGAGAGACAAGGGCAGGAGGGAGAGTGAAGGAAGGTAAGAGAGAGAGAGAGAGAGGGGGAGTGAAAGGGGAGTGAAAGAGAAGGAAGTAAACGTTTGAGCGTGTTCGAGAAAGAAAGGGAAAAAGAAAAACAGGAAAAAGAAAAGAAGGGGTAAAGAAATTGTGACAAGAGAGAGCAGAATAAAGTGAAAGAGGGAGTAAGAGGAAGAAAGAAACAGGATGTGTGGGGCGAGGCGATGAAAGAGAAAGAGAAACAGTTAAGGAATCAGAGAGAGAGAGAGAAGAGGAGAGAAAAAGGGGAGAGAGTGGGGGAGAGAAATTGTCGTCTGCTTTTGTTTCAATTTAATTTTATTATTCATGTCTAGATTGTTCTTCATTCAATTTTATCCTATTATTCGACCGTCTTTAATCTCCTCACCTTAATTTTCCACTTTAATCTCACCCCATTATTTTCTTCTTTAATCCCCCAACCTTTATTTTCTACTTTTCTACTTTAATCTCCCTTTAATCTAACCCCTAACAATTCTATCCGTTTCGACAGTTCTTAATAACTCAACGTTTTTCTCTCCCCATCTTTTAAGCTCAAATCTCTTCTTTTCACTAGTTCTCTTTCTCTCTCTCTCTCTTTCTCTCTCTCTCTCTTTCCATTCTTCTTCTTCTTCTTCTTCTTCTTCTTCTTCTTCTTCTTCTTCTTCTTCTTCTTCTTCTTCTTCTTCTTCTTCTTCTTCTTCTTCGATAAAATTAGGTGCTCCAGCTGGGTAGAATCTAAATAGTAGCGTGTAGGTACTACAATGACCTGCATTCTATACATGTGTATGTTTAATTTTGTTTTTATTTATTTAAATTCTTCCTTTGAAGAAGAAACTAGTTTCTAATGAAGATACTAAGCTCCGTCGTTGGATTGTAGATGACAAAAACAATGTCAAATCTTAAACTTGACAAGTCTTGCACATCTTTACTGTACCACTTACAAATTGCATTTGTGGTGTTCAAGTTAGCTTGTTGAATTCCTTTTCTAAAAGCCCTGGTTTATCCAGATTATCGCTTAGGCATTTACTTGCGTATTCATGTATGTATGTATGTATGTATGTATGTATGTAGGTAGGTAGGTAGGTAGGTAGGTAGGTAGGTAGGTAGGTAGGTAGGTAGGTATACACTCTTTATAAGGGTACATTTACATACACAAACACACATACATACGTACATGTACACACACGCAGACACACTGTATTCGTATATACACACATATATGTACATTATATATACACATACAGACGCACTCACATTGTATATATATATGATGTGATGCGAGCGTGTGTGTGTGTGTGTGTGTGTGTGTGTGTGTGTGTGTCTGATTGAGACTCGATAAGTTCAAAAGTGCTCAACGAATAATTATATATAATTATAGATTACCCGGGGCTACAACCTATCTGTCAAGTAAAGAAATGAAACGGAAAACAAATCTCTGATACGTCATGAAAAGGAATTATGTGTGTTATTACATCAATCTCTCTCTATATATATGTATGTATGTATGTATGTATGTATGTATGTATGTACGTGTGTATATCTTGCTTACGTATGTGTATACACTACCCTCACCCACTCGCCCCTCCAGTTCCAATTTCCTCAACCTCAATTATTAATACCACAACCCGACGCCCTATTTACAATAAAAGTTCTTCATTCATCTCACAGCCTTACTTCTTCTTCTTCTTCTTCTTCTTCTTCTTCTTCTTCTTCTTCTTCTTCTTCTTCTTCTTCTTCTTCTTCTTCTTCTTCTTCTAATAATAATAATAATAATAATAATAATAATACTAATAATAATAATAATAATAATAATAATAATAATAATATATATGTGTGTGTGTGTGTGTGTGTGTGTGTGT
>NC_068998.1:1484556-1487067 GCF_001194135.2 Octopus bimaculoides | reverse complement strand
TATATATATATATACACTTACACACATACATATATATATATATATATACACCTACATATATATATACATATGATATATATAATATATATACATAATCAGGCACACACATACATACATGTATGCATGTATGTATGTATGTTTGTATACAATACATATGTGTATGTATCTGCGTATGTATGTATATCTATATACACGTGGATGCAAGTAATTTTACCAAAGTTGTATCTTGAACGAATTTCCTGTTTTTTCCCTCAAATCTTATTCAAATACTGTTGTTGCTGCTGTTGAAGTCGATGTTGCTTTATTTTTTCTTCTTGTTCTTTTTGCAATTTGTTGCTTCTTGTCTTCACTCGTATATGAATAGCACGATTGCGTAATGTTGGTCGTTGTTGTTGTTGGTGTTATTATTGTTTTGTCGTCATCATCATCAACAATAACATCATGATGGTTGCGATTGTACTGATGATTGGCGATAGTGGTTGTGGCGGCGGTTTTTGTTGGGAGAGCCCGCGCCGTTTATGATGTAACATTACAATAATAATAATAATAATAATAATAATAATAATAATAATAATAATAATAATAATAATAATAACAATAACAATAATAATGTGAATGAAGAAGAAAAGATAAACAACTATGACGATTTGAAGTGGGAAATACGAAGGTTTTGGTCAATGAAGAGAGTACACGTGGTACCAATAGAAATTGGTGCATTTGGAAGTATCAGCGCTCGACGACCAACATGGCTGAAAAAGATTGGTACTAATATGTAAAGATAGAACACGTACAAAATTCAGCATTGCTTGGAACTGCAAGAAGATTCACAGGAAAAGCCGTAAGCTGCTGACTTGCAATAAGATGCACCACCCAAAGGCAGATGCAGATCGTCTTTACCTACCCAGAGCTCAAGGAGGTCGCGGCTTGATGCAATTTGAGGTCTCTTACAAAAGCATCACAATCGAAATATCATTAGATCTTGAAACATCTAATGACTGGATGCTAAAACACGTTGAAAACCACGAGATATTTGATTGGTACTTTATTTTATCGATCCTGAAAGGATGGAAAGCAATTTTTAACCACGGTAGGATTTGAACTCATAATGCAAAGCAAACATTTTTCCGGCGTTCTAATGATTCTGCCAACTCAAATGATTTCTAATATTCTTTCCTTGGCACAAGGCCTGAAATTTTGGGGGAGGTACTTAATTTATCGGCCCCGAAAGGATTCCTCGGCGGAATTTGAACTCAAATGATTTCTAATATTGGTAATGAGAAGAACTGAAGACATTCCGTATCTGATAACGACGGCGCTTGTGAAGCCATCAGGAATTACAGATCCAAGGAAGGAAGAATACACACACGCGCGCGCGCGCACTTTGTGCATATGTGTGTGTGTTTGTGTGTGTGAATGTGTGTATGTGACAATTCATGTTCGTTTGTTATTTTTTTATTTGTTCTGCTATTCAAACAAAAAAGTAGAGAACGGCTTCAAAATTTGACGTCGGCGTCGTCATAATCACCACCATCACCATCGTCATCACAACCATCGTCATCATTATCATCATCACCACCAACACCAGTACCAGCACCAGCACCACCACCACCAACACCACCAACACCAGTACCAGCACCAGCACCAGCACCACCACCTTAACCCTCATCCAATTTCTCCCCAGGACCAATTGAAGGAAAAAGAAAGCAATGTGGATGGGAAGTGATGTGAAGAGCCGGGGTGGTGTGGAGAATAATAACACAACCATTGGATGTTTTCAATGGAGATGATTAGATGAAAGAGAGAAAGAGAGGGGGAGGGGAAATGGTGAGAGGAGGAGAAAAATAGAGGGAAGAAGATGTAGGAGGAAGGCATCAATACCTTCGACAATTTATTCAACTTGTGGGGCTTCTGCAAAAGTGTTTATTAGTTTAAAAGTTAAACAGGAACCCTTATCAAAATTGGTTTGTCAATGGAGCTTTTGATGTGAACCGAGCTCTCCGCTACCACCACCACCTCCAGTAGCACCATAGCATGCTGTGTATGTTTATGTATGTGTCTGAGTATGCGTGTGTGTGTGTGTATGTGAATGTGCGAATGTGCGTTTGTATGTTTACGAGTGTATATGTGTGTGCATGGATGTATGCGTATATCCGTGTGTGCGTTTGCGTATTACGCATCTATGTGTGTGTGTGTCTGTTTATGAAGAGAGAATATTATGTGTATGCATGTGTGTCGGTGATGTGTTGGAGCGTGTATACACTATGTATAGTGAGTGTGAGTATTTGTAATGTGTATTTGTATGTGTATGTGTGTGTGTGGGGGGGCATGCTTATACGTGAGTGTATTATGTGTAACGTTGTTCTCAGAGAGAATGTGTATGTGTGTGCAGTTGTATGTGTGTGTGTGTATGTATGCGCGCGCGAACTTGTCAACAAGTACGAAATATGTGTAGGCGTGTATGTGTCTGCGTGCGTTTTTAAATATATATATATATATATATATATATATATA
>NC_068998.1:1482910-1483746 GCF_001194135.2 Octopus bimaculoides | reverse complement strand
TATATATATATATATATATATATATGTATGTATGTATATTATATATATGTATGTATGCATGCTTGCATGAATGTTTAAACATAGAAACATATACACATGCCTATATATACATAAAAATATTTGTTATAACGAAAACTGTTGAAAATTTTTAAAGAATAAATCATATGTACGAAGTGCATTCCAGAAGTTTTGAGACTTTGTAAGGCGATGTCTTTATAACTGTTTCAGATTATTGTAATCTTAGTAGAACATTACTGTGCATCCAATAAGCTGACCTGCCAACTTTTGTTTTTCCAGTTGGACGGAGATGGCTGCAGGACCATTTTCGACACACCCGACTAAACACTGTTTGTCATAGCTGACTAGTTTGCAGTTGGATGCTCCCTATTTGGATTCTCGCTATGCAATAAAGTCTTGTGTTTAACTGGGCAAAAAAATGCTACAGAAATTTATGAAATGCTCCAGACTGGTCATGGATTAACTTGTAATGAGCTGAGCATGTTTTTCGCGGGCGCAATAATACGATTAATAAAAAAATTACTTTCAGACGTTAGGTGTGTTTTAACACAACCAGCACATATGATGAGTTCATGGTGATCAAATGCTTGTACTGTACATTCGCTCCAGCAAATCCACGTTGGTTGAACAGGTACACGGTGTAGCACCGTGTCAAGTGTTGAAATGATCGCAGAGCACCGTGAGATGAAGTGGTTTGTTCAAGAATATAACACCCGGTCCAGGAATTGAAACCGCGATCTCACGATCATGAGTGCAGCATCATAATCATCGCCCCGACACACACACACACCACACAAACATATATATATATATATATA
>NC_068998.1:1475066-1477566 GCF_001194135.2 Octopus bimaculoides | reverse complement strand
TATGTATGTGTGTATGCCTGCTTGTATGTCTATACGCGCGTAATGCGTTTTTGGTTGTATGTGTCACGTTTTGCCCTCTGTATGTGAGTTTGCATTGTGCGTGTGTGTGAGTGTGCGTGCGTGAGTGTGTGCGCGTGAGTGTGTGACTGGAATAACGTAGAAAGCTACAAAAACTGGAGTAGAACAATTTGAAGATCTGAGAAAGCAGCAACGATTAGACGTATCGGAAAAGGTGGAACCCCCGAGGGAATTGGTTCGAATCTAGCCAGGGTTAAGGAGACTAGATTCTGTTTACAGTGGTGGCATGGTGGGGTTGGTGATGGTGGTGGCATTGGAGAAAGTGCAAGAGAGTGAATGAATATGTATGACAACGTAACGAGCATGTGTGTGTGTGTGAGAGAGAGAGAGAGCGTGTGTGTGCGTGTGCGTGCGCGCATAAGTTCGTGCTAGAAGACACGGCTTCGTAAAAAAACGTGACAGAGCGAGACAACGCTGAGAATGAGACAGAAAACAGACAGAAAGACCGGCAAATAGATGGATGGATGTATGGATGGATGCAGACAACGGCAGCGCTGCAGTTCCATTCGACTAATGCATCGAGTTAACGATTGTCTTACAGGATCTGCACTGACCCATGAAAATAATCCCCACTCACGATCCAGTGGCATCTATTGTGTTTCGAAGTTATGACCGTCTTATCATCCAGTTCTGAATCGTTCGAAAGATCAGACGCTTTCGCTTCTGTGGAAATTTTAGGCAATGAAAATCGGAATAAAAATTCAAATTCAAATATTGCATGCGTGTGTGTATTTTGTTAATGTATGTATATACGTGTACGCTTGTATATGCATGTATAAGTACATATATATATTTACATACACACACACACACAAATATATATATATATATATATATATATATATAGAGAGAGAGAGAGAGAGAGAGATACATACATACATACATAGATACAGGACGTAAAGAGCAATCTTGTTATGCATTTTGTTTGACGCACTAACATATCTACCAGTTTGCTGCTCTGGAAAGAGGGAGAATAAAACCGAAACTTGTCCGGAATTGTCACCGGCCGTAACTTAAACCTCATTTCGGAACTCGAAATCATATCGCTGGAGTTAGCCAGTAACTTTCTTCTCTTTTCGAAGGAATAACGATGTCAACGCTTACATTTCCCTCTTCTTTCTCCTCTCCGCTTTCTCTTTACCTTCTTTCTTTCCTCCTCTCTTTCTTTTCAGCTTCTTCACTTCTTCTCTTTCACCCCTCTTTCTCTTCTCTCCCATTATTTCTTCTCTCTTATTTCCCTTATCTTTCTTGTCTGCCCCTCTTTCTCTACCCTCCTTATCCTTCCTCTTCCTCTTTGCACCAAAAGACCCCCAACTATGTCTGTTCCATTCCATTGGTCAACAACACCAATCAATGTCTAATTACTCTTAAACTTGTCACTCTTCCAAATAAATTAATCAAACAAATTAATGGCCACCATTAAACCATCCACACCGCCATTCTTTCTGCGAAGATACAAACACGTGTGTATGTGCCTATATATATGTATGCGTGTGTGTGTGTGTTTCTGTGCTTCAGAGAAAATACGTTAATGTATCTGAGTATGAACACACGCTCACACACATGTGTATTTGTGTGTGTGTACATATATACATAAATGCGTTTGTGTATATATACACACACAGACACATATACCCGTATGTGTGTGTTTATCTATCTATCTATCTATATATATATATATATATATATATTTGTGAGTATATACACATGAGTAAACATTCACATCCATATATATGTGTGCGTAT
This sequence comes from Octopus bimaculoides, assembly GCF_001194135.2. Classification (NCBI taxonomy): domain Eukaryota; kingdom Metazoa; phylum Mollusca; class Cephalopoda; order Octopoda; family Octopodidae; genus Octopus; species Octopus bimaculoides. The sequence goes on along the minus strand of NC_068998.1, from coordinate 1,475,743 downwards.
GTATATATAAATAGCAATTTATTTTGTACATTTTGTTCCTTTTCTTGCTTCCTCTTTTCTAATCCTGATATTGATATTGTTGTTTTTGTTGTTATTGTTATTGTTACTGTTGTCAATCTTCTCTCCTCCAACCAACCTATTCCTTGCCACCACCAACCTTGTTATCACAGCTTCAGTAAACAAACCAATCACATAATGATATCAAAATAAATAGAGAGATAATCAATCACACAGTGATATCAAAATGTAACATTCAAAAGCCAACACACATCTATTTAGATCGTCGCGGCTAATCCATCGTCTCGGAATAACTCAACATTGAGATCAAGGAATGTTTAATTTTAGTAAGCGTCTAACAAGGACAGGCCTATTGGATCACATATGCCAGCACTGTCATTGAGAATCCGTGAACTCATTGAGAGGTCAAATATATCAATTGATCCATATTTTCTGACCTTGTATGATTTTTTGTCGAAGACAAGGTATTACGAGCATGCACCATGTGTGTGTGTGTGTGTACGTACGTGTGTGTGTGTACGTACGCGTGTGTGCGTGTATAAATATATTTAAAAACAACTACAAGTTTTTCAAATTCAGGTGCCTTTTCAAAACAAATTCTACTAGATTTTTTTCCTGCGTGGGAATACATCTCTTTTTTTTCCATATATATATATATA
>NC_068998.1:1469393-1474573 GCF_001194135.2 Octopus bimaculoides | reverse complement strand
ATATATATATATATATATATATATATATATATATATATATATATATAAACATGCACACACATGTATAAAAACGTTCGTATCCCTGAAATGTAAGAATGGGAGAGACAGACAGAAACAGAGATAAAAGAAGTACGATACTTTAAAATATATACGGGGATCGATATGGTCGACAAATATCTTAAAGGCGGTGCCCCAGCTTGGTCGCGTGTGACATGGAAGCAAAAGTATTATCACAAAAATAAAAGAAGTCGTAACCAAATATTTGTTGGATGGAACTGTCGTCCCCCACCAACTCAACAACTACCACCACCACCACCGCCTTCGCCGTCGTCATCACCACTACCACAGTTATCACTTCACAACCATTCCTAGGTGTCGTGGGGGACTTTTCTGCAAGCAGCTCTTAATAGGTTAAGGAAACAACAAATCTGTCGCCCCCAACCCTCCCTTACGAGTCATGGATACAAGGATCTCTCTCTCTCTCTCACACACACACATAGAAAAGAAAGACTGACTGAAGAGAGAGATAGAGAGAGAGATGGCTGGGTTTTCACTGGAATACTTGCCCCCCCCCTCCTTCTATTTTCATAAGGAAACAACAATTTGTGAAATGGTAGAACCAAGATTGGCAGCGCGTTAACTGACCCACATTCTGCATCAACGTTCCTTGTTTTGGCTTTCGCTTTTCTCCTGACACCAAAGTCACTTATTTCACTTTTTTTTTTTTTTTACTATTTTCATTTATTTGTTTATTGAATCTCGATCCGTCAGTCTTTCTTCTCTCATAACCTTTCCCATCGTTCCATCCCTCAGCTTAGAGAGTACTGAGTAGTAGTAGTAGTAGTAATTATGATGCTGATGGTCGTGGTGGCGGCGGTGGTGGTGGTGGTGATGGTAGTAGTAGTAGTAGCAGCAGCAACCGTATGTTTGGTATGCAGCGTTCCAAGTTCCAACTCCTTTTATCTTCTCTTTTACTTGTTTCATTCATTAGATTGCGGCCATGCTGGGGCACCGCCTTGAAGAGTTTTGGGGGGAACGAATCGACGCCAGTAGTTATTATATCCGTCTCTTTTGCCGAACCGCTTAGTTACGGGGACATAAACACACCGACACCGACACATAATGGTGAATGTCTTCCTTTTGACGATGTGGAAAAAATCTTGGGAAATGGTCAAGTGAGACACGTATTTGAATTCCAGGAAGGAATTTCTGTGTCATAAACTCTGATAAACCATAGTCTGTTCCTTTGGGTCCCTTCCGTTTAAGAAGGTCAAATGTACTTAACATTTATTCAGGGTTCCATGGCGCTAAGTAGAAACCCGATATATCCTCCTCCTCCTCGTCTACCTACGCTAATCAATCACAAAATTTTTACAGGTGTAAAGAACTGAGCACGGTGCTGAGAGGTCACTAAGTTCAGGTCAGCTGTACTCTGCCACCATTAACTGCCTTGGGGTTACTTAGAGTAGGGATCACCAACTCAGTAACCTCCGTTTGAAACGGATCGTTTTCTTCTTCTATTATTATTATTATTATCATTAATATTGTTGTTGTTACTACTAAGGCGGTGAGCGGGCACAGTCGTTAGCACCGGACAAAATGCTTCGCGGCATTTCGTCTGTCTTTACGTTCTGAGTTCAAATTCCGTCGAGATCGACTTTGCCTTTCATCCTTTCGTGGGTCGATGAATTCTGGGTTTGATGCAATGCACTAGCCCCTACCCCACCCCTACACCAAAAGAAATTTCAGACTCCACCATCGGTAATTCTTATATAAACATATGGACGGCACAAAAGAATACAATGAATACAATGTTGGCCTTTAACTTATTTACTACACCCAATTGATGCCCATTAGCAGCCACATTGACTGAGCCAATGTAGATTTGTCTTTGAAAAAAAAAAAGATAGAATGTGTGTGTGTGTGTGTGTGAGTCGGGGTCAATGACAGGCAGGAGTCTGAGTGAACGGGGAAATGTCAACAGAGTGGCACCCCTGCTTGGTTACACTAATAGGACTTGCACACACACGTATATATGTGTCTATACATACATATGTATGTATAGATACATAAACATACATATATATACATGTGTTTATATATGTATACACACGTATTTGTTTCAATACATGCATACACTCACACATATGTATCTACATATACATATAAGAGTGTGTACGTGTGTGTGTGTGTGTGTGTGTAAGCGTGTATAATCATCAGTCCTGTATACACCCGTTGGTAAAAGTGCAATCTGATGCGTGTTTATATTCGTGCACGTCTATGTGGAACGTTCTCGAAAACTTTTGTTTTTATTCATTCTGGGGGAATGTAGAGCAGGGTGTGGGGGTGAGGGATTGAAGGGGAGGGTGCCCTATTTGTATGCAGTGGGGGGTGGGGGCCGTGGTTACAACTCCCCGGATGTTTATATAGCCAACTTTATATCCATTACCAGGGTTCAGAGACGCACCCTTATGGCAGGTAATCCACTCCTCTCCCCTCGACCCCCCCACCAACCATCATCATCATCATCATCATCATCACCAGCACTCCTTGGTCTTCAGATCATTCCAATAACATCATCATTATCAGAGATGAGACCACCCTCATCACAATATGCCATGCCAATAACAGCAGCTTCCCACCACCACCACCACCACCACCATTCTTCTTCTTACTACTACTACAAACATCATTACTGCTTCTGTTTCTAACAACCTACTACCACCAGCACCAACACCAGTTCCTACCACCCCGCCGCCAGCACCATCTCCTTACTCATCACTGCCACCACGACCACAATTGCCTCCGCCATCTTCGCCACCACCATCACTGCTGGCCCTACCACCGCCGCCGCCAACTACATCATCCGTCACTGATACAACCTTTATTCCCCACCCAACTCTTTTGTACTTTGGATTGCTTACACCACCAGCACCACTACCAGCAGAAGCTGTCACCGTAGTCATCACAGTCACCACCATCATAACCACTATCATCTTTGCCATCGCCATTTATCACTCCCACTTTCCCTTCTGCCAATATCACCACCACCACCACCACCATCATCATCATCACAACCACTGCCAACGTAACTACTACTACTACTACTACCTGCAGTAACAGATCCTCGTTCCATTACTACTACCACCACTCCCACATCAGCAACCGTCATATTTCCCTATTAAACTCCCTCCTCTTTCAACTTACTTTGGCCCCTACACAACTGTCATCTCATTCTTCCACAATTCCTGTCCATCTCACTCTCTTGTGTAGGCCACACTTGGATTTTCGCTCCAAATTCCTTAAAATGCCCCACATTTTCCTTGCACGGAGTCTCCATACTGACATCACAAATCACAGATTAATAGTCTTTGCACTTTTATTCCAAACCTTCCCCTTTTCTGTTGGTGCCCCCTTATCCCTTAATCTAGCCTTCGGTACTTTTACTTCCCTTGCGCTGACCTTCTGAATGCTCTCTTCTCTCCCAAAAGAGACCAAAAGAAAAATAACATGAGAGACCTTTTGCTTAGAAATTCCCAGAAGTAAACATCCTGGCACTTTTAAATACGCCCTTTCTCTGTGTGACATTAATTTCCTGTCATCTCCCATAAGTACACTTATAACTGACCCCTTCCCAATTCTACAACACCAATCCCTCTGCCAACACCCTCATCTTTTGTGTCACTCGGAAGCCTTGTAAGTCCCGATGTATGTGAGAGACCCAATGCCATTCAGCTCTTCATAACAACCTCTGTGATTGTAACATCCAAACCCTCTTCAAACGCATAGACAGGGCTGGATTAAGAGGCCCCTAGAGACCCTAAGCACTTAAAAGATTTTTGTGCCCCCATATTTATGTAATTCAAAATATAAACCGTATTTTTTTTTAATGAAACAAAACAGTAAAATAAAATACATTTATTTTTATAGACTTCCATTTTATATTTGAAAAAGTCTGCTTCAATATATTTTAATTGCAAAGTTTTTGATCAGATCCTCAAGATTCTTCTTACGTAACACATCTGATAAATGTATTTCTGATCATATAAACTGGAAAACCTGAAACTAACAATTCTAATTAGGGTTAACCGAGTACCCCTACCCCTCACTGGAGTCAAGGGATGGAGAATTAAATGCAAACAAATAGGTTGACATTGAAATCATTTTCAGGTGTTCCTGTCATTTAGGGAAAAAAATTTATAAAAATCAACAACAAAGCTAAACAAAGAAAGCATAAATAAAAGAAAATAATAAAAGGCGTAGAAGTTGCTGATAAATAATTTTATATTCTAAATTACAATATATTTAAGAAAGACACCCATTCTGAACTGACGACAAATGTTTATATATATATGTATATGTGTATATATACATATATATATTGTAGATACATGTGTGTACTTACATGTTTGTTTTACATATATATATATATATATATATATATAGTATACATATGTATACACACATGTACATACCCATGCATATATATATATACACATGTGCATATATACATACATATATATATATATATATATATATATATATATATATATATATATATATATATATATATATATATATATATATACACACGAGCATGTATCTCTGTGTGCTTATTTGTTTTACACATATATGTGTATACTTATATAACTATACACACACACACACACACATATATACGTTTCTGTGAGTGTGTATATATGTATATATATACATGTGTGTACATCAATCGATCTATGTACCTGTATATATATATAGATATAGATATCAGGGTCATTGTTTAATGTCCGCCTTCTATGCTCAGAAGGGTTGGACGGCTTGACAGAAATTGGCCAGGCTGGAGCTTGCACCAAACTTCTGTGTCTGCCAAAACAGACGCAGAAGTCTGCGTGGCCAGCTCCTGTCAAACTGTCCAACCCATGCTGGCATGGAAAGTGGATTTTAGACGATGATAATATACACACACACACACACACATACATACAAATGTACATACATATATACACACGTATACATGCATACATACACATACAGGTGTATAATATTGCTTTCTGGTTGAAATACCTTCATCAATCTTGATTGTTTAATAATTGTTTTCTTTTCAAGTAATGATGGAGTTGTGTAAAATACACTTCATTTGGCAATAGATACATACATTATATATATATATATATATATAT
>NC_068998.1:1465944-1468649 GCF_001194135.2 Octopus bimaculoides | reverse complement strand
ATATATATATATGTATATATATGTATATATATGTATATATCGGCAGTGTTGAGAGTGACGGTACTGTTTGCTGAAGGTTAACAGTTTGCTCTCAAATAGAGCAAATGGGAACTAAAAAAGATTAAAAGTGAGAAGAGCTGAAGAGGAAAGGTGAACAGTCAGTGGCGTCGCGTGACTCACAACTTAGATTTGGCTGTTTTTGTGATGTCTATGAAAGGCTTGGGCAATGGGTAGAGAGCAAGGCTTCGTTTGAACGCTACGATGTCAGAGATCTCAGTTGGCTGAAATTAAAAAAAAAAAAGAGAAAAATTTAACAAAATCGAAAACAAAAAAATTCCAAAACAAACAGAAACATCAATGTAGGCTGTTGATATTGCAAGATTTTAGAAACTTTGAGTGAACGTGAAATAATTGATTTTTAATGGTTGAACATGAAGTAGAAAAGTTATAAAGAATAGCATTTAAATATTGGTTGACAAAAACTGTTTGCATTGGAGAAGTTGAAGGCTGCCCCAAGCCTTTTTCTGTGGATTGTTTTCTATTGAAAGGGTTTGTTTTACTCTAATGTTTACATGGATATATTTTTATGTTTCTACTTTGAGTATAATGTAGGGGTAGCAACAGCACTGCTCCAGGTGTGGGAGCACCTGGGACAGTGCTCCTATGCCTGGGGCCCCCACAACAGAGATGTGTTCTATTGTGTGTGTGTGTGTGTGTGTGTGTGTGTGTGTGCAAAGAAGCATGTCGAGCAAGATAATAAACGCATAAATCTTTCCAAGTTCTTACCTTCTGGAATGGCGGAATTGGGGAGAGACCCTCCTGGGACTTGGTGCAGGTTTCGTTGACCTTCTGAACGACACTAGAGGGCACCACATGTACAGTTAACTTATGTCTAGAAATGGCATCGTAGGCGACATTGATCTGAAATTAGACAAGAACGGGGGGAGATGTAGAAGAGACAGAAAGTGTGGAGGGGGAGTCAGGAGGAGAAGGTTGAGGAGTGAGAGAGAGAGAGAGAGAGATGTAGTAGGTGTCACACAAGATGGTGGGGGAGGACAGGAGAAGGTTGAAGTAGGAGACAGAGAGAAAAAGTAGGGGGTGGGGGACATCATCATCATTAAAATTTGTTTATTCAACAAGTATGGGTTAACTAGGTTTGTTACACAAGAGATAAGGAGAGAAACTGAAGAAGGAAAAGAGAAAACAAGAAAGAGGATGGTGAGACCAAGAAAAGAGAGAGAGAGAGAGAAGTGTGTGTGTGTGTGTGTGTGTGTGTGTAAGATACTGAGGACTGTGAGCATCCATTCAACCTACTCCAACATGGAAAAATTGATGATGATGATGATGATGTTGTATATGAGGGAAAGTCTCTTCAACACACACACACACACACAGAGGAAGACAAAGCTGAAATGCCAGGAACTTACATTATAGAAATTAATCAGGTCTGCTTTGGTAAGAGTTTTCAAATATTCAACTTCAATATTATCTGGTAGCACAAACATAATAATAATAATAATATTGTAATATGATATAGCAATAAAAATATAGTAATGATGTATTGTATGATAATTATATTGAAACATATTATAACAATGTATGATAAAGTAATGTACCAAACAACAATGCAGTCTAGAATATCACAGAAAGATGTGAATTTATTGGAATATGGTATCGTAATAATATGTAATATGTAATATGTAATATATAATATGTAATATGTAATAATATGTAATGTGGTTTACAACAAAGAACATGTAATAAAAATGGTCAGTTTTGTTTCCATTGTTGGAATAAAGTGAAATATTTTGTTGCCATCTTCAAACTGGAAATTAGCTAACAATGAAGGTTTCAATAAGACTTTCGTAATTCAAGAGTTTATCTGCTTGGCATTATTTTGCCATTAAATACTTGAATGTTATTCTAATCAATTACACAATTATATAATAATTATGTAAGATGTAATAAGTGATAATACCTATACAATAATGAAAAAGGCTGCTTATTAATTAGTTTGGGATAACATGTAGCTTTTACTAAAAGACAGTAAATATTAAATTCTACACTCTTTAAAAAATTCTTAAAAATTCCAATTTTAATACATCTTTTTTTTTTATCAATATTTCAAACACCTGATTCAGCTTTAATTCACTGCAAGGTCAGTTTAAATGGTAAAGGGTCAGGGATTAGCAAATTGGTGGGAAGTGGATAATGAAGCAGAACTGACCCGGGGCTAAACAACAACAACAATGTTACTGTTGTTGTTGTTGTTGATGTTTAGCCGTGGGTCAAAGAAGACTGACCTCTGTCAAAGTTGTACTGTTGACTTGTTATCTCGACCCAGTATTTGTAATTCTGTGTGAGGAGTTCCTTGGGGGCCTCCAGGCGTTTCCCTGCCCAGCCTTGGATATTCACTGACACTTCGTCCTCGGTTAGGTTGTCCAAGTAGTTCTGAAAGACACACAGACAGAGATCTTATGATCATGGCAGAGAGAGAGAGAGAGAGAGAGAGAGAGAGAGAGAGGCTGTGAGACAGAATAGAGGGAGTGGTGGGGGGTAAGGAGAAAGTCAGATACAAATGAAAGAGAGAGAGAGGGACATGATTAAAATATTGCATCACATTTATTCTGGCACCCCCACTCTCTCTCCACCATCACTGTCATCATTAATACCACCCCCACCGCCCACTTCTGCTGCTGCTGCCA
>NC_068998.1:1449413-1465877 GCF_001194135.2 Octopus bimaculoides | reverse complement strand
TTTGAGGGGTGAAGTCTTTGCCATTGATTTCAGTTGCTGACTGGTGTTCCACTTTATCAAACCTCATTGGATGAGAGGCTAAGTCAACTTTGGTGGGGAGCAGGAACAAATACAACAAGGCATTTTGACCAATATTCTAACAATTTTGCCTCGCACCATCCTGATGGTGGTGACAGTGGTGATGGTGAAGATGATGGTGGTGGTGATGATTGTGGTAATGATGATGATGACAGTGATGGTGGCGGTGGTGGTAGTGATGTTGGTGATGATGGTTGTAGTGTTGATGATGATGAAAAAAAAAATAATAATAATAAAAGAATAAATAACAGTTAAATGATGAAATGGTTTCTGCGTGGTTGGCAAAGGATTTATTTAGAATTGGTACAGAAGACATAACAACAACAACAACCAAAATAAAAATTAGGGGGGGAGGGAAAAAAACAATCACCAAAAACAACTCTATCCCCTCACCAACCTCCACCATCCTCCTGGCCCTTCCCCTCTCCCATACCACTATGCACTCCTATAAATAACACCCCCCCCACCTTTAATGCAAGTTTAAAAAAAAAACAATAATAATAATAACAAAAACACTAATATACAACGTAAAGCAAGAATATGCAACAAGTACATACAACAACAACAAGAAGAGGACTTTGTTGTCCCAAGGGATGCTGCAGAGGCTGTTAACTGGACGAAAGCATTGATGCAGAGCAGACATTATTAACGTCCTCGACAGATGGTTATATATAAGAATAATAATAATTTATTATTATTGTTATTATTATTAACATTAATGTCCATTCTCCATGCATCAACCAAAAGATATTATAGTTGTAATTGTTATTATGATTGTTGTTGTTGTTGCTTGCACTCTATGCTTGGTGAGGCATCACTGCCCACCCCTCCTCACTCTACTTTGGACATTTTATATCTTATCAGTTACCACCACCACCACCACCACCACACTGCTCTTTAAAATGTATAACACACACACACACACACATATATATACTCACTATTGCACACACACACACATGTACAAAAACATAAACACATGGATGCACAAATATGCATACACACACACATACATACAGAAACAAGCATGCACACACAAACATACATACACAAACAAATGGAGGCATGAACATGCATACACACACACACACACACTAATAAAGAATCAGAGAAGAGCCAAGATCTAGAAATAGTAGGCCGGGGTGGTGGAGGGGTGGTAGCAAGGTGCGATATGGCAGCCATGTGGTAGCATAACGGTGGCGGTGGGGAGTAACACCCACCCACCCCTTAGCATAATATAAATTCTGTGAGACAAGTTCAGTGGCCATGAAATTTGACATTCTGGTGTAATATGGTGGAGAGAGGGGGAAGGGGGGAAGAATATGGTGGGTGGAGGGATTGGGTGGTAGGGTGAGGTAGGTGTAAGAGTGGGGAAGGGTGGAAATAAGGAGTTGCTGAGTAAGGAGAGAGGGAGGGGGCGGGGCGGAAGGGTTTGTTGGGTCTGGGTGTGTGTGTGTGTGTGTGAATCTCACTTGTTGCTGATTAACAAATCTTTGGTGAAACACATTCCAGGCATGGCCACTCCATCTTTCTTTCAGATTCCCTTCATCTTTCTGGCCACCAAAGGCATGAACCCTCATCCAAATGTTGTTCTCCAATCAACAGGCAAATGCTAATAATAATAATGATGATGATGAAAATGATGATAATGATGATGATGATGTGTTACCTTCACAGAATGTAAGAATGCTTCCATCCGTCCTTCTGCATGATCAGCAGAGTGGTCAGTCTGGACCATCAGCAGCATTCCCTGGACCCCTCTTGACCTTCGAATACCACTGTGGACTAAGTAACCTAAGAGAACAAATATCAATATTAATAAATAAACAAAACTGAAAAGAATTCAGCCTCAAGGGTGAGCGCCACATTGAATTACATGTGATGAGGAAAAAATTTCATTAATTATATGGAAAAATGTAATTATTTACTGTGAAAAAGTAATTAAAGATATGGAAGCATCCATCAATTTTTCTCCACCCATAATTGCTGGGAGGGTCATGTGGTTAGAGTGCTCAGGCACCTCCTCCCTTTCCAGCTGGGTTCCCAAGCATGACCAAATGACACTATGGAGTTCATCCAACCATTCCATTCTTGGTCAACCTGTAGGTCACCTTCCAGTTGGCTTGGCTTGAAGAATCCATCTTGTGATTCTGTCCTGTGACATTTTAACCATGTCTGTAGTGCTAGAGTTGGGACCCCTCAATGCAGAGAAGTAAGGGCTCAAATGGGAGAGACTCCACAGATCCTTCAGATGAACCCTATTTCAGCCTCTTGTATTCCTAATCATACTCTTTTGGCCATACTGGAGTAAAAATATTTCAAAGTAAAGAGAGGACATTAAGGAATCCACAAAATGTTTTATTGAACGGAAAATCCAGACTTCATTCAGAAGGTTGCGACTCCAAGAGTCTTAGGGTCTCCACCCTGTCTCTATGCGGTTGTTGACCCAGGTAGAAACAACAGCCAAATACCCCTGAAGTCACACCCTAAACTAAAATAAGATACATTGGACAATATGGTCCTGGATATACAAAAAGAAGAGGATGGTCATGGCTGGATTCTATATCTTTGAATATAAGTCTGTAACAAATAAGAGAAAAGGTGCAAGCATGGCTGTGTGGGGCAAGATGCTCACTTTGTAACCATGTGGTTTGGGTTCAGTCCTACTTCGTGGCCCCTTGGTCACATGTCTTCTTTTATAGCCCCAGGCCAGCCAATCCCTTGTCAGTGAATTTGGCAGACACACATTATGAAAGCCATTGTGTGTGTGTGTGTGTGTTTATGCATCTTCGTGTCTGTGTTTGTCCCACACCCATTCATCCACTGGCTGACAACCAGTGTTGGTTTGTTTATGTCTTCATTACTAAGCAGTTTGGCAAAAGAGACAGAGAGAGAGAGAGAAAAAACAAAACCAGACTGAAAAAGAAAAAATCCCAAAACATTAGTCTGCAGCTTTTTTGGCTTCTTTGACTAAAACCCTTCAAGGCAGTGCCGCAGCATCACCACAGTCCAATGACCGAAACCAACAGCAGACAAAATGTCGGGAGAGAATGGAATCGAGCGTCCACGCACCCAGTTGTTCTTGTGTACGTAGCACAGTAAAGCAGAATTCCTTGATGACTTGACAGAACAGTTCCAAGATCATGTTGGACTGAGTGCTCTGGACTCCGGTCTGCAAGTAGATGCCCACAGCTGAGCTGCTCCACACATCCTGGGTCACTTTGTATAAATAGTGGTCACCTGACAAGGGAAAAGAAAAAAAAAACACACAAACAATGATTAAACAGTTGCATAATGAATTTGTGAAGAGTAAGGACATGGGTTTTAGTAAACGAGGAACAAGACTGGTTTAATTAACCCCCCAGGATATAACTGGTACTTCATTTGTCAACCCTCCGTTAATAATAAAAGGTGAAATTGTAACATCAATACAAGGCCAGTGGGGAGGCAGACGATTTATTTGACCCCCGATATATAGCAGGTACTTTTATTGACTTTAACAAGATGCAAAGCAGTCTTTTGTAAAATCAGTTTATTTGTTGTCATCCTTTCAGGAAGAAAAAGAGAACGAGAGAAGAAAGGAGAGATAAAGAGACCCATTAATTAACTTGATTTCGCCTCCCTTAGCTTTTCTCCTTTATTTTTGAAGATTAGAGAGGGAGGGGGAGGCGGGGATGGGGATAGATAGACAAACAGCCCTTAGCTAACTCCTTTCAAAGAAGAGTATAATACAGGGACAGTAACTCCTATACATGTTGGCTACACCTACCTGGGAACATGTATTCATGTGGATGTACATGTGTCAGCTTAGATGTAAATGTGCAGTCAGCCATTGTTTAAATGTGTATAAGCGAAGGTAACTACAAACACAGCCGTGTGTGTGTGTGTATGTGTGTGTGTAAAAACAATCATACGTATATAACTGGTATCCTATGAGAATTCCAGTTGATCTGATTAATGGAACAATCTGCTCGTGTAATTAACATGCAAGTGGCTGAGTACTCCACAGACAAATTATCATCGTCATCATTATTATTATTGAACTGGTAAGACGGAGAGCTGCACCAGGTCTCATGCCAAATCAAACTGGCAACTGGTGCAGCTCTCCGGCTTACCAGTTCCAGCCAAACTGTCCATCCCATGCCAGCATGGAAAGCGGATGTTAAACGATGACGATGATGACGACGATAATTGTTGTTGTTGTTGTTACTCTCATCTCTTTTGCTTCTCTCTCTTTTCTGCTGCCTTACCATCCAAGAGTTGATGTTCTCGGTAAAATCGCTGCTGGCTGTGAGGCAGTGGCTTCACCGATTTCTCTAGCAACATGTCTTCTATCATATTCAACAGATCCAAGGCTTTCTGGAGACATCACATCATCAGAACATCACCAAACAATGGTAAGAGACAAATGGAACCGAAAAACAAAACAAAACAAAAGAATTATTAGAAATAATAAAAACAACAAAACAGAATACAAACAAAAACAAGAGGGAAGAGGAAAAACTGGATTAAATTTTTGTAAAACAAAGAAAAAAGTGAATAAGAAAAATACATAAAAAAAGAAGAGAAAGTGGGGAAAAAATCAAAGAATAAGTTGGACTTTTTAGCATTTTGATTATTTTGCCAAATGTAAAGATTGTTTTTTCACATTGTTTTGAATTAATCCTGGATTATCTCCTAACTTCCAGATTTTGATGATGTGATTGTTTATGTTTAGAATGACATTGTAGGGTAGGTGTAAGAAGCTGGATCTGGCTGGCTTAAACATAAACCATGCAAAATATACGGGTCGGATATGGATGGTTTAAATGCTAAGCAATTCAAATATTTAAAAATAAGAGCAAAAAATAATAGTAAAGTCACAATCCTCATCATTGTCATTTGACAGGGTTGAGATGGGGTTCAAGGAGAACAAATGAAGCTGAGATTTACCTCTTGAGAAGTGTTTCCATAGACCAGGCCCTCAATATACATCTTAGACAGCAGTAACGGAATAAAAGCCTGAAGATCATCACAGGTGATGTCTGGAAAGAGAATGGTAAAAATCACATTGGAATAAAGTCATGATGGGTTGATGGTTACAAGTTTACTTGAGAAGTGGCAGGACTTAGGTTCAATCTCACTAAACAGCAACTTCAAGATGTTAGGGTCAGTTGTCCAGCACCATAACTTGTGTGTTTGGGTGCGTGGGGCTATATAGGGGTGTTAAGGCAGACTAAGACATTACGGTCTTAGCGGCCCAGTCCACCCAGATGTAAACAAGTACCACGCTGTAGGATCAGATTTTACATAAATGAGAAAGAAGATGAGCCCCATACCTTCGACTGCTTCCAGCAGTTGTTGTTTGGTCCACATTTGTTCAGTCATTAAAATAGTCAGATAATACATGGTGTGTTGGTGGGGCTGCTCAGCAGCAAAGTTACTCAAAGTCCGACTATACTGCACAGAAAGAAACAACAAACAGACATTTCAATTGAGAGAGAGAGAGAGAAAGAGAGGGAGAGAGAGAGAGAGAAAGAGAGGGAGAGAGAGAGAGAGTGCGTGTGTGTGTTGATTCTGTCTGAAGAATTTCTAGTAATAAACTTCTTACATGTTTTCTTCTACATGTACAATTTTGTAACACCTATTAGCAAATGAAACATGTGTAATGGTGAATAAACAATATGAAAACACTTTTTCAACTTACTGTTTTGATGTATATAGATATATACACACACATACATGCATACAAACATGCACATACATACAAACATACATCCATCCATACATATAAACCAACAAAAATACAAATAGAAAATTCTACTCCCATCGTAAATATTACAACAATCAAAGATATGAGAACTTACCGATTCCTTGAGAATAGCAAAACGCTTTGGATCTACAGTAAAATTAAGAAACTTCTCCATGATTTTCTTCAACAAAACTGATTGTTTATCGTTGTAACCTTGGACATAAAGCTGAAAGATAAAGAGAGGGAGAAAAAAGAAATATATTTAATAAACACACACTATGTGCATACATGGAACCTCTTTTATTTTCTGCCTATGGAATTTCCTCACACGGCTTAGGTTAAACCAGGGTTGTAGGAGAAGACTCAATTCAGCAAGAAGTGATAAATTAAAGAACTTAATCCCAAAATGTAGAGTATTCTTCAATAATTCTAACTAAACTCAAAAATGCCAATACTCTGAGTTTTGCATCAACAGAAAATTCTATTTTGTCTGCCAGGGACCATGACTGACAATGCTTATATCTATGAGTACAAAAAACCACTGGCAGCATTATAAAAAGATAGTTCTTCTCTCTGACAACAGCAACAACAATATCAATATAGCACGAAACAAAAGCAATTATAAGAACATAATTAAATACTTAACATCAAGGGAGAGAGAGAGAGAGAGAGAGAGAATGACAGAAAGAGAAAGAGAGGAAGAAGAGGAAGTGGAAGGAGAGAGAAAGAGTGAGACTACGGTGAGAGAGAGAGAGAGAGAGAGAGAGAGAGAAAATGAAAGTAGAAATTGGGGGGAATGGTCGTAAGTGTAGTGGTAATGTGTAAAGGGGGAGGGTATGTCGGGTATTTCCTATTTATGGTGGAGTCTGTTTATTGTTATCAGTTTGGGACAAAGCCTTTTTTGATAACAATAACCAACTGATAATAAAAAGCAAATAGAGAGTTTGGGACTCTCTTATTCTGATAACACTGATAACCTTATTCATGATTATAATATCCAGCTTTCACTGTATTGGTTTCATTCCTTTCAAAGACAAGACAATAACATCACCATCTTCAATTCCACCACCACCACCACCATTGCTATGATCAGGTCAAACAAGGTCATGTATTTTAAGAACAGCTTTAGAACTTAGGGTGACAATGAACTTGGTTGACCTTACACCACTTCCCAGCATGCTTTGGTACCTTCCCCAGTAAACACCGACCCCACCACCACCACCACTCATTCAAAGATTACTCTGTTTGTGTGTCTCAGAACAATCCTTTTTCCTGGACAAATTCCAAGAAGGCATTTATCACACATTCCTTTTATTGTTGTTGTTGTTTAACACTAGGTCACCCTTTATCAAGCAGGCCTAGGATAAAAGGCATTTCACCCATGGCTATCTTGTTTTCTTGTCTTTTTTTGCCTTGACATAATCTACCTGAGACATTACCTAATTTGTCCTTCCTTTTAATAAGACAACTGCATGAGATGAGGGAGATTTAGCTGCTATTTCAGGCAGGTCAAGCGAGAACATAGCTTACTCATTGATGCGGTGTTGTTATTATTGGGGTGGTGGTGAGGAAGACGAGGGGAAGTGATAGTGATGTTGGTGGGGGTGGTGATGGTGGTGGTGGTGGGTTCTTTAACCAATGCTAAGTTCCAAGTCCTGCTTAGTATTGTTGTTGTTGTTGTTCTTTGTGGATGTTCTGCGAGATTTCCTTTTCCGCAAACAACAAATTCCCAGCCATTCCGTTTGATTAAACATATTTAATGAGTGATCACTCACCCATCCACCCAGCGATCAGTTTGCTTCTCCCCCTCCAAACAGACATACACACACACACACACACACATATATATATATATATATATATATATACACACACAGATACACACACTCACACAAATATATATATATATAAATAGATAGATACATATCCAACCACATATGCACACACACATACATATACCCACACATGCATAGATGCATACAAACTCATGCACAAATGCTTACACATACACACAAATACATACATCTACATGTACAGATATACACTCATACATGCATCCACAATCACACACACATTCAGTCTCCACATCCATCAAAAGGGTGGCCATTATCACCAATTATCTGGTGCAGCTAATAGTTCCTAAATATGCAATCCCAAATGTTAGCCACAGGTCAAGTGTAAAAGTACTTTGTAAGTCTCACAATTGCTGACCACAGATGACCGCACACTGTCCAGGCTTGATCCCCCCCCCCACAACCTTTGCTCCTCTGACATAATTCTCACACATTAAGATGGAAATACTCACTCCGAGTCCATACGATGTGATGTCCAAAGAATAGAAAAGTCCTGCGATTTCAGCATGGTAGGTGTACTCGTTGAGGGCATCGCGGAAGGCACTCAAAAACAGCACGGTCATATTAGTGTGAACGGGGTCGACGTTAGCGAGAAGACTGAAATGAGAAAAGGTGGACTGAGGGGTTGATGAGTGTTGCATGATGGACGCCATTTATAACTGATGACACACAGCCCAACCCAGTGTAGCTACCATTTCTAGCTGAGATGTGGCTGGTAATGCATGAAAGAAAGCGAGAGAGGTTCAATTTCAGGTGAGAAAGAGAGAGAGACAAAGTAAGAAAATCAAGGACGTACCTTCGGAATTCAAAACTGAGGTAGGCTTTAGGAAGCAGGAACTTGTCGTCTTGTTTGAACCATAACCGTGACATTGTGGAATCCTGAGAGAGGAAGAGAGAGAGAGAGAGAGAGTGAAGGAAGAGGACAAGAGGAGGAAGAGGAAGAGGAGAAAAAATGAAGGGGAGGAAGAGGAGTTGACAGGTGGAGGTTGCTTGGAATGACGGCAACATAAAAAGAACCTGGTGATGATGATGATGATTATGATGATCTCCCTTTCAATCACAAACCTCTTTCTTATTTCTTTATTGCCCACAAGGGGCTAAACACAGAGGGGACAAACAAGGACAGACAAAGGGATTAAGTCGATTACATCGACCCCAGTGCGTAACTGGTACTTAATTTATCGACCCCGAAAGGATGAAAGGCAAAGTCGACCTCGGCGGAATTTGAACTCAGAACGTAATGGCAGTTAATATTAACACATTAAATACCTTCCGACATTAAACATGTCCATACTAACTTAACTATTGCTTTTCATGAGGATGGTGTTCCTGAATTATTCTACCAGATAACTTCAAAAGTACAGGGCTTGAGATTTTGAGGAAAGGGGTTAGTTGATTACACTGACCCCAGTGCTCAACTGGTACTTATTTCATTGACCCCCCCCCTCCCCCACTGCCCCATAAGGATACAAGGCAAAGTTCTCCTTGGCAGAATTTGAACCCAGAACATAAACACAGACGAAATGCTGCGAAGCATTTTGCCTGGCATGGTAACGGTTCTGCCAGCCTACGGTCTGCTGCTGACCAATAATAACAAAATGGGGACTGAAAATGACCAAAGAATTACTGACCTTTATAATTTCTGGCAAAGGAGATGACTGAAAAACAAAAAATAAAAGTTTAAAAACCAATAAAAAAAATTTGAAATAAAAAAAAAAGAAATTAAAATATACACTCAATATGGTGAATAAAAAGATACTTAGAGTATTGGTATGCTTCAGTATTTAATATAACTGAGAGATACTCGTAAACCTCTTGTACTCACATAACCGAATACATCTACACATGATAGAGTGCTGTTGTACTTTTGTACCTAGCCCCTGCCCTGACTGGCTCCTGTGTCGGCGGCATGTAAAAAGCACCCACTACACTCACGGCATGGATGGCGTTAGGAAGGGAATCCAGCTGTAGCAACCTTGCCAGATCAGACTGGAGCCTGGCGCAGCCACCTGGCTTGCCAGTCCTCAGTCAAATTGTCCAACCCATGCCAGCATGGAAAACGGACGTTAAACGATGATGATGATGATGTACTCATGGAGCTGTTATATTCATATACTCAGTATATATAACAGAGAGATACTCACAGAGCAGTTATACTTATACTCTAAATATTTAATATTTAATATTTAACAGAGTTACTCTTAGGAGTGATACTCACAGAGCGGTTATATTCATGTACACATCTTACAGGGTGATTCCCATGGAGTGATTCCCATGTACTCCTGTACTCAATATAACAGAGAAACACTTTTAGATCCGTTATACTCAATTCACTCAATGCAACACATAGATACTCATAGAGCTGTTAAACTCATGTACTCAATACTCACATACTTCTTATTCATGTGCTCAATATATCAAACAGAGATGGTCATCAAGCTGCTCCACTCAAGTATACATTATATCTCACAAGGAGGTACTCACTCAGCCCGGCCCCACTCATCAAACTGAGAGACACTCAAAAAGTTCTGTCTTATAAAAACAATGTCTTGAAAGCAACTTCATAAAAGACTTACATCTTTCTCTCTTTTAAAGATTTCAAAATTGGTTGGAATAAATTCATTTGGGATTGGAAGCTGAAGGTTTTCATGCGTTTCACAGTTTCTCCATGTCTGTAATATAGAATGGTAAAATCGATGCCAGACAAAGTTTAGAAATAACACTAAATGAGGGGACGAAAAAAAAAGAACAAAACTGAACAATTTGTAGAGACTATTTCTGTTTTGTTTATTCAAGTCTTCCAAAGGTGTAGATATGACCATGTGGTAAGAAGCTTGTTTCCCAACCAAATCGTTTCAGGTTCAGTCCCACTGCATGGCACCTTGGGCAGGTTTCTTCTGCTATAGTCTTGGGATGACCAAAATCTTGTGAGTGGATTTGGTAGATGGAAAATGAAAGAAGCCCATCATATATGTGTGTTTGTGTGTGTGTGTGTCTGTCCTCCACAATCACTTGACACCAGTTATTGATTTGTTTACATCCTTGTAACTTAGTGGTTCAGCAAAAGAAACTGATAGAATAAGTACCAAGCTTGACAAAAATAAAAGTACTGGGGTCAATTAAGTTCATTGAAAATTCAAGGTGGTGCTCCAGCATGGCTGCAGTCTAATGACTGAAACAAGTAAAACATAAAAGGCTGTGTGTGTGGGTGGGTGTGTTTAATTCACAACTAAATACTAACCTCCAAGACAGATTCATCAATTTTTTCAACTTTATAGTCAGTGCCATAGTAATGTTCCTTCTGGTCAGTTTTTCCATCAAATGATTTGGCAATGACAAAGATTCTTCAAAAAGAAACAGAAGAATAATTTGGAAATTAATGTTGGAAGAACGGCAGCAATAAAATAACAACAAAATCGGAACAGTAATAAAAACATATTAAATAAAAAAAAAGATTCACCACCACCACCATTATCATACCACTGCTATCGTCCCCCAACCCCATCACTTCTACACCCATGAATGCCGCCACCACTGCCACCACCTGGTGGCAGTGGCCTGCAATAATTTTGAGCCTTAAGTCATTTAGGGTTACCACTATTAGTTTAGTCAACTTCCAATACGTGTCTGGCCGCCGTTTATTGTATGAACTAATAAACTGTGAATGGCAATGTCCACCTCGGTATAATTTGAAAGCAGAATGCACAGCCTGCAAAACTTTCTGAAACAGACACTAAGGAAAGACAATTGCTTTGAGTTCTTCGAGTGGTGTGGCCCAACTGACGAAGTGCCATGCCTCATGCAGCCCACATCTTGCAAAAGAGCTGCCCATGCACTCAGACAATTGTTCCGTTCCAAGAACGAAGTTGTAAACACTGAAAAGTTTACACTGAAGCACAAATACTGGTGTATATATATGTGTATATATGTGCTGTACGTAGGTCTGGTGATGTCCCAAACGGAGGAGCATTACCTGGGCCAAAGATTACGCAGACTAACAAAACCGAGCAAATAATCACAACTCACCTGACGGTCTCAGGAATAAGCAGAGCCAGAATCTCGTTTATCAAGTCAGGACGATACTCACGCCAGATATCCTCACCACACAAAACATCAGTCATTTCAAAAGTCTACAGGAAGAAATAACAGACGAAAAATTAAAATATTATTAAAATACATTAGTCATTTCATAGAAATAATTGATTAAAGGTTAAAGTATTATGAAAATGTGCTCCACTTTGAGTGAAAGTCTGCACAGCTTACCTGGAGATTGTCTGTCAAGTGAACCACGTAATTACGAGGATTCTCTTTGTCTTTAAAGCGGAATGTCATATTGCTGAGACTCTGTAACACAAAAATAAACATTTCAAATTATAGATACGGATGTCTACAAGTTATTCAATCTAGCATAGAACAAGGCAACCCTTGCAGTGCTGGTGCTATCAACCCAGTAAATTCTGTAAATCACTTGGTATTAGGAATGGCAACCGGATGTAGAAATCATAAAAGAAATGGAACACGAGAGCAAGATGTGGTCCTCGAACCCTGCTGCAACTCTCAATAAGAACTGATGCAGTCTGTGATGACCCATCCAACCCATGCCAGCATGGAAAAGCAAACAAAAAAAAACATGATCATCATACACACACACACGCACACACAAGTGCTGACAAGGCAGTGTGGTTCACTTACTAACTGCACTTTCAGGTTCTGTCCCACTGCATGGCATTTTGGGTGTCTTCTACTGCAGCCCTGGCCTGGCCAAAGCCTTGCAAATGGATTTGGTAAACGGAATCTGAAAGAAGCCCATCATGTGATGTACATATATGTGTATGATAATTTATCATTCTGCACTCACAGCAGAGATAAAGGGATCACATTGTTATATCTGCATGTTTTTAAGACTGGATCTCCTGCTGCCATCACCAAACCCCTTTACTCTATAAACTGGGAGCTTGTTACATGAAATGACTGCAAAGTTGTTGATATAAGACAGACAGCAATTTGGGGTTAGCAGGGTCCTTATTCTTAAAATGAAAATACAACAACCCTTATCAATGTGACCTTGAAAGCTGAAATGAACTGAAACCAACCTGAAATTCTTTAAATATCCACTCCTGGGGCCCTTCTTTGCGCAACATGTTCAGATACTGGAAGGTCAATGTGACGATGTCGTTGACATGCTCTGAAAGACAAAGTAAGGGTGATCAAAAGTTGAGCAAAGATCTGGAATAAAAGTCCCAGGTGACTTAGGCTGATCTGTGCCAGCAAAGATTCCTTAATCCTTTCACTGGAGAGAGGAAACTGCTTTTAAAAAACTTTCTATGCCAAACAGTTTGGCTTGAAATATTTAGTGGATTCTTGTCTTCTTGAGGCATATTAAACTTATCAGAATTTACCAATTCTGTTTTGCAAATACAACACATTAGCATGGCTGCAGCCCAACCGCTGATACCAGTAAAATAATAATAATAATAATTGGTATAAAAGATGGGTTACAGCAAATATTCTGCTCAATACCAGATGTCCCTTGGTGGTTGACAATATGTGAATCTTTGATCACGAGCAGAAGTAGTGGGGGAGCATCATAGCCAAGTGATAAGAGGAATTCTTTGGGGTTTCAATAATTCACCTCTGGAAACATGGGTGTCTCATTCATCATCCTTAATCAAACCTTGTTCAGGGACCTTTTGAGTGGGATGGGCTACTCGACCTGAAGAAAATTCTAACTGGGCCCCACCTGCAAGGTCATACGCCTAGTACTCGACTGGTACTTAATTTTATTAAGCTTGAAAGGACGAAAAGCAAAGTTGACGTTGGTGGTATTTGAACTCAGAATGTAAAGGATTGGAACAAATAACTCCAGTTATTTTGAAATTAATAATGATTAGAATATTGTATAGAATTATGTTTCTATACACCTGTATAGCTTGGATGAGGTAATGGCTTTCATCCATTGTTTTTACCAATAATTCTGACTTTGGAACATGTTTAATCTGGTGAAGAAGACGATGGCGTCTGGGGAGAAATGAAACGTCGATTTGTGTTGGTGGAGAAACGAGGGCAAATTAACAGTGACGTGGGGGAGTGGAAGGAAGAGGTTACAAGTGTGTGGGTGCAGTTTCACGCCGTTAAACCATTCAACTGCATAAAGGGAATTTTCATTCTTTTTATAATCGAACGAGAGGAAGCAGAGTTATGTACCCTGCCTAAGGGAGACAACTTTCGTAGAGGGGGAGAAGCTTTGGATAGATGATCACGTGGCCAGAAGTCGTTTACCAATTTACATTCACATCCAATGTACCTATCAGTGGTGGTGGCCATGAGGGTAATAACGAAGATGACGATGATATTGTACACTAGTAAAGTGTGAGCAGGCTTACGATCAAAGGTATATCCTGCCACAAACTTAGTTTTATGGTTGTAGGATGTGGTCTGGCGGATTCAGCTGGTATTTCTAGCATGTCGAACACTCTTGGTGAGGCTTCCCTCATTGGCTCCCGGTGAACACAATAAAAGTGGCGACAATGATAGTGATGGTGATGCTAATGATGGTGGTGGTGGTGGTGAGAGTGATGATGTTGGAGAAGGTGGTATTAGTCACATTACGGAAGAGATACAAAGAAGGTTGGAACTTACCCATTCCATCTTCTGTTAAATCTACTGCAAGAGTGAAGAACATAAAGCCATGGACCCTTGATTTGATGTAGACATAAAGGGTGTTCACCCAACCTGAAAAGGAACAACAACAAAGAAACAATAAATACAAAAACAACTTTAAAAACCCCCAAAAAAATACTTGATACACGGGAATGGCTGCATGGCTAAGAAGCTCACTTTCCAACCATGAGGTTTCAGGTTCAATCACACTGCATGGCACTTTGGGCAAATGTTTTCTACTATGGCCCTGGGGCAACCAATGCCTTTGGAGAGGATTTGACAGAAAAGGCCTACAAAGTGTGTGTGTGTATGTATATATATAAATATATATATATACGAGTGTATATGTGTGCCTTTGTGCTTGCTCTCATTGCCACTTGACAACTGGTGTTGGTTTGTTTACATCTCCATAACTTAGTGGTTCAGCAAAAAAGAATGGTAGAATAAGTATCAGACTAAAACCCCAAAAGTTCTGGGTTTGATTTCTTTGACTAAAACTCTGCCTGTCGGTTCTTGTCAAATCATCCGACCCATACCAGCATGGAAAAAAGAGACGTTAAATGATGAGGATGCAAAGTTACCTTTAGCTTTCAGCTCAGCATGGAGACTGTTGCGTCCTTCATGTCCAAGTAAATGTGCCAAATAAAATCCGGGCTGAAAAATCAAAGATTCTCTGTTAGTTTTCCTGGAGTCACAAGTTAGAGTCAGTTAAGAGACAACAAAAAAACTGACTCAAAATAAAATTCTAGGAAAAAAAAAGGTAAGGATTATAACGAAGAAATATTCCAAACTCGCAAAATAGTTCTTAGATTTTACTTACATTGGATTTATAGTAAGCTTGGATATCAGGAATTGGCCAAACAATGGCTAAATTTCTGAGGTCTTTTACAGGCACCGTAATAACTCTGGTCTGAAAGACAAAAAAACATGAAGGAGATGAAGATCAAGAAATTAATAAATACTTAACACCATTTTGGTTTTATTATTTCATTTAAACAATGTCGGAACTAACATATTCTATTTATCATTTCATAACAGACAGACTACTACAAACACATCATGAGTTCAAATTCATTCTAATTATTTGGTTGAATCTCTAGCATGACATTTAATTCTATGTGCGTGTGTGTATACATACATACATACATTCATGCACACACACACGCACACACACATATATATATATATATATATATATATATATATATAGGTTTGGCATAACAAACAGGAAAAATAGAATTCAAAACAGCTGAGAGGATGTAAACCTTATCTGCTCTTATTCTCTGCCCCCTGATGAAGGATTGAATCCAAAACGTTGGATATTCCACTCCTCAGAGCAAGTTCACTGGACCCCTTTCACTTTCATATATGTTTAATTATTTTAAATTGGCAGCAGTTACAAAGTGATGCAAGAGCCAAGAGTCTTGAGCACAGCATTCCCCAAACTTCTGCTGGTTATATCACACACAACATAAAGGAATAGGGATTTAGAATGCAGGCAGGTACCTTGCACATGAATGCAATATCAAAGGTCATTAGGACACTTACACAGCAGAAACATGTGTTGGATTGGCATCTAATATGAATAGATGCAAGACAAATACTGTTCTAATGTAACTCACCATTCCTGTTTATGATGTTCTTTTATTGTTAATGGTCACCTGTCCCCAAATGCAATATTACACCTACCTTCACTTGTTCACTGCCACATGGATGTTCATTCCAAACAGGAATCTCAACATTTTTATTGACAACTTTATCAAACAATGGTAGAACCATTGAAGTCAGTTCATCAAGGGATTCTGAAAGCAATAAAAAAAAAAAACATTCAATAAGGAATGGTCTGAGAAAAACAACAGGACTGACAGAATTTTAAAATGGTTGTGAATCTTTTAATATTTCTGCTTTTTTTTTTTTTAGGATATGACCCTTCTTTGCATTTCAAGCCCTCGAACCAAAGAACTGGCTGAACTACCTGCCACTTATAATAGGTTCCACACTGGAGAGAGGACAAGATTAGTTTCTGTAAGTTCATTGAAATTTGGTAAATGATCTCTTTTTTTTAATATTGGAATCAATGTTGACCCTTTGTGGAAACCTTATCAGTGACGGGACTCTGGCAAAGTGAAGAATTTAAATACA
>NC_068998.1:1439772-1448632 GCF_001194135.2 Octopus bimaculoides | reverse complement strand
TGTGTGTGTGTGTGTGTGTGTGTGTGTGTGTGTGTGTGTGTATATATATATATATATACGTATGTTTACACATGCACACAAACTTCTGCATAGTCTCTATCTATCAACTTTTACCCACAAGGCTTCGGTAGGTCTAAGACTACAGAGGAAGACACTTGTCCAAGGTGCTGTAGAGTGTGATTATACCCAGGATCATATAGTTACAAAGCAAACTTCTTAATGACATGTCTACAGCATAACAGATTAAATCGAATACTGTCTGACGTGCATCTCCATGGCCCCTAGACAGATAAACAAACAAACACCACAAAAAACACAGCTCCCTAACCCTTGTTAAATGTTACCTGTTCCAAAACGGCAGTAGTCATGACTTGGGTCCGAAACCGTTCTCTCCAACTGTTGCAGCCTCCAGTTGTCGTCCTGGATGTTCTTGTTGTGTTCTGAGTTAACAGCATTCACTTCTCTCTCCGTCGCAGAAGGGGTGAAGAGGGGAGAGATGAAGAATTGGGCGAATCTAAGCGTCAAAGAAAAATTAAGTGTAAAGATTATTTGGATCAAAGTCTGGGACAGATTTGTGCTGACATACGATTATGGCAAAAGGTGTTTCTTACGTCCTACCTGCACGGGAGCCAGTCCGGCAGCACTGGCAATGACTACACCCGAATGCTGTTTTTCACGTGCCACTGGCACATGTGCCGGTAAGGTGACACTGGCAACGATCACGCTCGAATGGTGCTTTTCACGTGTCAACAGCACGGAAGCCAATCCGTGGCCCTGGCAACAATCATGTTCGGACGTGCTTTTAACATTCCACTTGCACAAGTGCCAATCAGGCGGCACTGTCATCGGCCACGTCAGCGATTTTGAATACTAAAGAGTTGAATTGGTCACAACTGTGAGAGGATTCCCTGGTGCTCCCACCCTGACTCATCAGACTAAATTCTTTTAAAAACAATCAAAACTTGATCACTTGCAAAACACTGAGTGGGTGTGGCACAAAAATTGAGCAGTTGTTGTTATTGGCAACGTAAGTTGGAAGCTGATATTTCAGATTGATGGTGGTGAGTGTGGAATTGGAAGACAATGACTCACCTGTCCAGTGCACCTTGAAGTCCAGCTGGGTTTACTTCAAAGTGGAAGTTGGTGTGTTCTGGGGATGTAGAGGCATTATACGTACCACCATGGTTAGTGACAAACTGCAAATAGAAATGGCAGAAGATACATAATGGATCGTAGAATTTTGCTTCTCATGCAGTGAAGAACATGAAGATAACAAATATATATAGACAGACATTTAGCCAAACAAGAAGATAAAATGTCAGGAAACAAAAACCCAATCAAGTTGGGAGAAGCAAAAAATGAAATGACTTTTCTGTACAAATTGTTTTGTTTCACAAGGAATAATTAATGTAAATACTTAAATACCCAGCTTAATTACCATTCTTTTATTCTTTTACTTGTTTCAGCCCTTCAACTGTAGCCATGCTGGAGCACTGCTTTGAAGAATTTTAGCTGAACAAATCAACCCCAGGACTTTTTTTTTTTTGAAATGAATGAAAATAAATATAACATTATGTCTCTCACCTTTGAATATTCATTTTCCTGAGGATACTGGAAGAAAAACAAAAGCAGGAAAATGTTAATCTTTTTATAACGATAAACAAATATTATGTATATAAAGTCAACAGTGTGTAAAAATTAATGGCAGAGGTGTATACTAGCTGTGTATAGTCAATGGTATGTGTCTAAAATTCATGGTAGATGCATACCATCAATGTTAGATACATTAACTTGAAAAAGAATGAGTGAATGGAAAGTCTGGCAAAGGAATGGGAGATGCATTGGAAGAATGGTAACAAGAGATCACAATGGAAATAAAGTAAAGTCCGTTCTTACTTTCGTGGTTCCAAGGAACAACATGTGTTCACAGAAATGTGCAAGACCAGGTAAGTCTTTGGGGTCACACATATCACCTGAGTTTGAAAGACAAAAAGTGAAAATAGAAAATACACACACATACAAATACATACACACACATATACATACATTCATATACAGACACACACATACACTTACATGGGTACACAGACAGACCATTGGGAATGTCTTATACTCTACACAAATGTATTGGTGTCTGTTTTTCATTTAATTATTTAAGTGAATTTAATATTTGTTTAATTGAGATATGTAAATATAGAGAAACAAATATAAAACCTAACATTAAATGTGTCTTTTAGGTTCAGGTGATTTAAGGAAGTTAGTAACCGTTTGTGGTAAATAGAAGAATCTAACTCATGCAACCATGGAAAAAATAGATGTTAAAATAATGATAATGACGATGATCCCACCTTTGTTTTTCTTTAACCTGCATATGGTGTAGTTGAGAGGCATTTCATTGCTATTTCTAGCAGTCTGAGAGACCTTATAGTGGAAATAGAAACTAAAAGATACAAACTAACACGAAACAAAGCCAAAGTAGACAGACTTACCAATGTGGACGTCAATGGCGGCAGCAGATTTGTCTGTTTCAGGATCACTAATCAGCAGGATCTTCATTCCGTTGCTGATTTCCAGACCACGGTACTTGCGCTTGTCACCTTCAGATTTGATGAACTTATCGTCTTCGTATGTTTTTTCAATTGTGCTGGACACCATCTTTGCAACTGTTGCTCCAAAATGTCACGAGAAGAAGAATTCAGGAATCTGTAAAAGACAACAAAATGATTCCAGCTGAGAAATTCATGTCGTGACATCGGATTCCGTTTTCACTTCTAAAGCTGACACAAAGCATTCATGAAGAAAGGAGAAAGGGATAGGGGTGGTGGTGGTGGTTGAGTCTCTGGTTAATTGCATCAATCCCCAGTATATGACTGGTTATTCATTTCACTGACCCCTGTCAAGATGAAAGGTGAAACTGACCCTCAGGAGTAGGTAAAGGACTGTGGCAAATTATTGCAACACATTTGTGTGTGTATGTGTGTGTGTGTGTATATATATATATATATATATATATATATATATACATCTATAAACATACACACACACACACACATATATATATACATATACATAGATATACACACACACAACTTTGGTAATCCACAGCCTTCACCATCTGTTACCGTTTTTGTCAGTCATTTCATAAATGCTGGAATATCCAGGTGATTTATCTCGTTTATGAAACACTCAGGTATGGCCTAACCGCAGTAACATCGTCATCGCTAGAAACATAAATCTTTGACAGAAGAAAGTTTATTGTCTTCAAGTAACAGGAAACCACACAAGACTTTGAGAACTCCCCACCCCTGCACTCGCCGCCGCCGTAGCCACCACCACCTGTTAAATGAATGGAGACTTATGCGTTGTGATAATTTGGTTTTTTGACACCTAAACACCTTTATGTTATTTTCCTTCTTTTTAAGGATTTGGTCTGGAGGAAATGGTGGTGCCATTGGTCTCACAGACCCTTTGACACTGATGAGATGGATTAAGTTGTTGGGACCCTTAAAGGGTAGCCATGACTGTAGTAAACAACATGAGGAAAGAAGGAATTTCGAGGGGGTGGGGGTGATACTCTGTGGGAGTAGTGGTAGGAGGAAGGATTGCAAAAAGTGGTTGGTGTGGGGTAGGTAATGGGTGGACCCAACCAGGGTGAAGGGTTGGGGTTAGGAGTAACTGAAAGAAGCTGGCATGTGATCAGCCAGCTATGAGGAAGCAGTGACCATTGTAGTAACAGTTTAAAAGGCAAAGAGAGGACACAGCATGCTTGAAGAGGGGGACAGGGTGGGAAGAAAGGGGGGGGTCATTGTCTGTTTGTTCATTGGATTAATCAGAAATATATAATTAAAACATGTTTACACAATGACATTTATGAAAAATACGATGACATTTACATGTGTGTGTGTGTGTGTGTGTGTATCTATGCATGTGTATCTTTACATGTGTTCATTCATGTATGCATATATGTGGGAACATAAGTATACCAAGGAATGTGTACATGTATGTGAGCAAGTGTGTGTATATCTGTGTATGTGTGTGCAATGGTATGCAGAGGTGTATGAAATTTCATACACCTCTACATACCATTGCAGTCCCCCCTCCAACACCAACCCAATTCTTTTGTTCCACTAACCACTGCCATAATGACTACCAACTCCCCCCCACCTATCTTCTCTCATACCTCTCTACACACCTTAGTAGTCCTCCTCTGCCACTGAACCAGACAACTTATTTCCCTCAAATAATAACCATTCCCTTTCTCACTATCCCAGCCATTAATTCTATACCCTCCATACCAATTAATACAATAGACTACCATTCACATACTACCTACAACACACTCCTCTCTTCCTCCTCTACCACTATAACTCCCTACTAGCCTCCTTATTAACTCCTAACCCTTGAAATTTATTTTCTCCTCTCACTATCCCCTACCTGAAGTCCTCCCCAATACCCCCCTCTAATACATTTAGCTCTCCACAAAATCATTCCATTGTTACCTCAAATGTAAGATCTCTTCCCTGCAGACGAAGGCTCATCTCATCCTACGATGGAATCAATCTACAAATATTATTTTGGTTCACCAAGCTCCCAGAAACAGCTGTTGGATTTGTAATGCTTATCTTCAACCCATTTAATTCACTATATCATTTGTATTCTGTATAAATCAGACTTTTTTATATGTATACACATATATACATTTTTTTTGTATTTCATGTATTTAATATACTTTATATACATTGACCTGTCTAATTTGCTTATACCCTCATTTGCTTCTATACACATACACACACAAATTCATATCTATCTATCTATCTACCTGTCTATCTATCTATCTATCTATATATATATATATATATATATATATATATATATATATACACACACACATATATCTATGTCTATATTACACACACACAAACAAAGACAGACAGGTGAAGTGAATCCCTCTACCAGAGGTGACCCCAAAAACTGAACACCTAACCCCTATCATAAAAGGGTCCTCAAGCTGAGATGGGATAAAGAAGACTTGAAACCCCGACAGAGGACCCCACCCCCTACTTCCGCTACCTTGACAAACACAGTCTGTATGAAAGTATCTTTTTAATTAGCATTAATTAATGAGAAAAGAAATGGAGAGGCTAAGGAGCAAGCGTAGCATGGCCTTTGTTGTTGTTCAGAGAGTGGTGAGTGTGGAATAATTGATGTTCAGTAGATGCACCAACATGGCGCATACTGGTGCAGCAGGCATAACAAGGTCAGCACAACGGCTGGGATGTTTGGAAATATGTCTAAACAATGTTAGCATAGCAAAGCAATGGTTTTATTATAATGATGTTGACGGTGGTAGTGGTGGTGGGTGGTGGTGTTGTTGGCGATGGTGGTGGAGGCAGTGGAGGTGGTGGTAGAAGTGCTGTTAATAATTGATGTTGTTGGTAGCAGTGATAATGGTAATGGAGATGATGATGATGATGGTGATATGACAGTGATGATGATGGTGGTGGTGGTGGTGGTGGTGACAATAACCCCATCTGAAGCTAGTCTCAAATGTCATAAATTACACTAATTACTGTGATGGTGATGATGATGACAATGAGGATGGTGATGATGATGACAATGATGATGGTGATGATGATATTCCAGTTGAAGCTAGACTCAAGGATACAAATTATAATTGCTGTGGCGGTGAAGATGGTGGGGTTGGTTCCAGCTGAAGTCAGACTCCAAGATATAAATTATATTACTGTACTTTCAGCCGATTGATCATCAGTTCAGCTGGAATAAAACTTTGGTTTTGCTGTTAATCAATAAAATCTAAAACTCTCTTCCAATTATTGATTATTTTTCCCACCTTAAAGTCATCACACCATCACACATACAACAAAATTCCATAGAGATGGATTCCATAGTTTACTGGGGACTATAGATACACACACGTGTGTGTGTGCATGTGTGTATAGGTGTGGCTATGTGGTTAAGATGTTTGCTTCTCAACTACATGGTGCCCAGTTCAATTCCACTGTGTAGCAATTTGGGCAAGTGTCTTCTACTATAGTTTTGGGCTGACCAAAGCTTTGTGAGTGGATTTGGTAGAAGGAAACTGAAAGAAGTCCATCATATAAACACACACATGATCGCTAAATCCACAAGTTTTTTTTCATTCTCTCTCTGTTTATTTTCTCTTATTCCTTTCTGTTGAAGAGTATAGGCTCGAAACATAAAACACTTTCTCACTTTCCCTAGCATCAAACTAATACACCTACTTGTTCATACACTTGTCTTCATCTTGTTTCTCTATAAATTTCAACTATATATATATATATATAGTAAATCCCAAAAAATGAAGCAATGTGAAATAAAGTGTCTTGCTCAAGGACCCAATGTGCCATCAGGAATTAAACTCACAGCCTTACAATTGTGAAAGACAGATAAAGATATGCATATACACATATACATATCTCTCTCTCTCCCACTATATATATATATATATATATATATATATATATATATATATATATATATATATATATATATGTGTGTGTGTGTGTGTGTGTGTGTGTGTATGTGTCGTCATCATCATCATCATTGTTGTTTAATGTCCGCTTTACATACTGGCATGGGTTGGGCGGTTTGACTGAGGGCTGGTGAACCAGTAGGCTGCACCAAGCTCCAATCTGATCTGGCAGAGTTTCTACAGCAAGATGTCTTTCCTAATGCCAACCACTCCGAGAGTGTTGTTGATGATGATGGTGATGGCAGTATATTATTTCTTTTTAATATTCCAACTATATAAGAATTGTTGTTTCCTTTTATTGCAGTAAATACTTTCGTTATTCCTTATTAACGAGAAATTGAAAGAGCAATGCTAGATATGGACAACAAATATAACGTTTGATTTATATGAAATCTATCTGGGACACAGTATTCCTCCTCTTTCATTATTATCTATAACAAGTTTAGATTCTAAATATATACACACACAAACAAATATACATACATATATATATACATACATGCATATACATATATATAAATAATTGTAGATTAATATGATTGGTAGTGATTTACATTACATGTGAATGGCAAACATATCAGGTATGGCAAACATATCAGGTATGGCAAACATATCAGGTATGGCAAGAAAATGTAAACTTTGACCTATATCTAACTTCATACGTTAGTGAAACACAAGGTGGTGCATAAGAAGAATAGATGTGACAATTGCATAGTTAAAATAAAAGGCCCAGGTTACATTACAGGACAGGTTTCATGTTGTAGTTCTACCCGGAACAATGAAACACACACACACACACACATACAAATGTTGAATGTTCGTTCATTTTTAACCATCTAGCATTCAGATTACTGTTAAATATACATATACAAACATACATACATACACACACACACACACACACACATATATATATATATATATATATATATATATATATATATATATAAAATTGTAGATTAAAATATGATTTTGGTAGGGATTTGCAAATGTAACTGGCACTCTGTCAGTTATAACGACAAGTGTTGTAGTTGATCCAGCCAAAGGAATAGCCTGCTCGTGAAATTAACGTGCAAGTGGCTGAGTACTCCACATACATGCATACCCTTAATGTGGTTCTCAGGGAGATTCAGTGTGACACAGAAAATGACAAAGCTGACCCCATTGAATTACAGGTACAACTCATTTGTGCCAGCTGAATGGACTGGAGCTACATGAAATAAAATGCCTTGCCGAAGGACACAACACACTGCCAGGAATTGAACTCATGACCTTCTGATCATGAGCTGAATACTCTAACCACTAAGCCAGATGCTGTTTAATCTAATCCTTATTTATTCACATTATTCTGAATTAATCCTGCATTATCTCGTGGCTTTCAAATTTCAATCTTGTGATTGTTTTATTTATAGAATGACACTGTAGGGTAGGTGTGAAAGGCCAGATCTAGCTGGCTTAAGTACTAAAGGATTAAAAGTCTGTTTTTTCCATGTTGGATGAATACATATTGAGGCACTATTTCTACAGCTGGATGCCCTTCCTGCCACCAACCCTCATACGTTCAACAAATAAGAGTTTTCTTTTTATTTCTCTTGGGTCCAAAAGTGCACAGCTGGTGGACCTTAGCAAGGAACCTTAATGTGTGCCACCATTTTTAGTTCAGCACTTTCCATGCAAAGTTGCAAAATCTAAATCACACATGCATCTGTGTGATTCTTTACCAAATCGTTACTGGCGACGACAGATGGTCCCTGTACATCAATCAATATGAAGCAGCGTAAGGAATGGCTTAGCCCCAGTAAACAAGCGACACCGCACGTGAAACAAGATCTTCATCCGCGTAAAACGATGTTGTGCGTATGGTGGGAATAGGAAGGGATTATCCATTACGAATTGCTTGAACGGAACCAAACGGTCAACGCAGAACTCTATGTTCAACAGATGGAACGACTCAACATGGCTATTCAAGAGAAAAGACCTAATCGTCAGCATAGAGTTCTTCTGCTGTACGACAACGCCCGCTCTCATATCGCCAATATGACCAAGGAAGCCATTGAAACGCATGGCTGGGAAGTGCTGCCACACCTGCCGTTCTCTCCTGATTTGGCACCAACGGATTTCCACCTCTTTCGATCTCTTCCAAATGCTATGAGCAGAGTTTCGTTCAATACTGATGCAGAATTGAGAGCTTGGTTGGATCAATTTTTCTAGTCGAAATCGGGTGATTTCTACGAATGAGCTATTAAAAATCTTGTTGAATGTTGGGAAGAAGTTGTAGACAACAAGGGTGAATACATTATTGATTAAAATGATGGGAACTTAGTTGCCAACCCAATATATATACAT
>NC_068998.1:1429469-1439549 GCF_001194135.2 Octopus bimaculoides | reverse complement strand
TACACACATACATATATATACACACATACATATATATATATATACATATATATATAAATACATATATATACACACATACATATATATACACACATACATATATATATATATACATATATATATAAATACATATATATACACACATATATATATACATATATATACATATATATATACATACACATACATATATATATATATACATATTTACATACATATACATATATGCGCACACACATATATATATACGCATATACAGGCACATATACATACACAAATATACACACACATATACATATCCATGCACAAATATAAACGTGTATTTGCACTTATATGCATCACTATCATCATCATCGTTTAACGTCCGCCTTCCATGTTGGTATGGGTTGGCCAGACAGAAGCCTGCAACAGACTCTTCAATACACACATAATCCCGACAGATCTTGAAATATAGAATATTATTTTCAGCTTTGAAAACTCTAGTTATGCTTTTGCAGTTCAATCAATTACAGTAATATTTGCACTGCATCAACAATAAAAAATGTTTGTTTAAAAAATACGCTATCAGCTCTCTCAAATGTATAATTTAGAGCAATTGAGGTTTTTTTTGTTGTTATTTATTTATTATGGAACAGCAGATGTACTAAATAAAAGACTACAGAATACAACAAATGGTCCGAGGAAAATTTAAAGCTGGAGGGCGAAGACACTTATATTGGCCATTTTGGGTGGAATTTGGTAGAAGAAAAACTGCACGCAAGCAAATCATAAAACTAAGAACCCTCA
Organism: Octopus bimaculoides; assembly: GCF_001194135.2. NCBI lineage: Eukaryota > Metazoa > Mollusca > Cephalopoda > Octopoda > Octopodidae > Octopus > Octopus bimaculoides. Next base: position 1,438,763 of record NC_068998.1, on the reverse strand, counting down.
CGGAGCTGGACGGTTGGACACTAAATCACATATAAATAATCGATTCAAGTAAAACTATTAATGGGGACACATATACAGACATACACAAATATGAGTTTTTATATACATGTATATATATGTTTAAGATCGCCGGTTTATATATATGTGTGTGTTACTTTTTATGTTATAATAAACTGAAAAAAATACAGTCCGATCCTGGCTTAGCTGACCGAAACTTCGAAGTCACTATCAATACTATTCTTGTCAAATATATATATATACATATATATACTTTATACACACACACACACATATATATATGTCGTCATTTTTTATCTTGATCATATGATATTTACTTTGTATTATATTATACTTATTTATTGTGCTTTTAATTATTAATTTTTCTATATGTGATAGTGGATTTTCATCGACGAGTTCATGAACCTTGGTTCTTTTCCCTAAAACTATATATTGATATATATATATATATATATATATATGCATACATACACACATGACTCCCTTACACACATTTAAACGCACACACACGCATATATAGAAAGGATTCCACAGAGAATCTATTTTTCCATACTCACCGATTTAAATTGGAGCGCTACAGAATATGTTAGCAACGAGAGGCTGATTTCTTTTCACTCTTATTAAATGCTATTTAATCTTCTTCGTTCTCAATGTTCAATACAAAGTCGACCGACACTTGAATCGTTCACTATAACAATGACTATCATGAATATGATTCTTATATCTGTTTAGATGATGTTTAATGCTGTTGCTGTTGTTGTTGTGTGAGGATCACAATGAAAGCAGAGTCCATATGTGAAACAAACGTGATGAATCAATTTCTTTCATTAGAGAGTAGCACTGGAAGAAAGTCGTTAGAATTATCTCCCTTTAATTACGACACCTCTTTCAAGAAACTCTTCGGCAATTTTCTCACTTTTTAACCTCCCTTTTCTTCAGATTCTGTTTTTTAAAAAAGCATTTCGCTTTATTAAAACTGCTACCGCTTTTAGGGAACATATGAATATCACAACGTCATATTTTCCTGCTAGGAATAGAGATGTTGTATCCCGAAGAGCTACTATATGTTACCTGGTTCAGACGCTGTTACCTGGTTTAAGCTGGGCAGCATGTTTTTCTAGGTTGCAAACTGGCACAAGGGACAGATTCCTGGTTCTTTGTCCGCTCACATTCTTTGTGTACTGATATTAATCTACAGATATTTCTGCTGGATATCGACCGCATTTACCTAATTCAGTGGATCATCTCACCCTTTAGCCAGATAGCGTGCTTTTAATGCAACGCACACATCTCATGATATTATATATATATATAAAAAAAAAAGTCAATTATTTTATTGATTTCGAGAATGTTGTCAGGCGAGTGATTTCATCTGTAATTTGTTTTAGCAACTCCGACATAAAATATATATTGAACTCGACTTGACCGACTGTATGTGTGTGTGTTATCAGTTCAGATTCGGTCACCTTTTAGAGTAGATTAAGAAGTACCAATTAAAGGGAGTGATTGTTAGAACTGTAAAAATGTCGGACCGGATGCTTGGCGGGATTTGTTCTGGTTATTTGCGTCCTGAGTTCGAATCACGCCGTCACCTGCATGATTGAGAGATTAACCCATCTCTTGGTTTAACATTACCACCCGGTACCTCTTTGGGCATGTAGCAAAGTCCCTTTAACTGCAATCATTTGGGTCAGATCTCTGGCATCAGGATAATATCTCTCCTCTTCTCTTTCTTTCACCTATCTCAGAAGCCGTATGCGTACGCATACATACATACCTATACATACATACATGTGCACGCGTTCATATATATACATATATATATATGTGTATGTGTGTATCGGTGGGCGAGGATGAGCAGTCGTATTTTCTTCGCCTGTTCGTCCTCGTCCATCGTCCTAAATCACACTCTGTGTGGTTTTGCTTGTTTTTATTTTGTTTTGTTTGCTCTTCTCCCTAATTCTCCGCAAGAACACTTCTTTTAGCGTGCACCGCCAATTGCGAAGTACTCAGTCTTATCGCTAAAGGTGCGAAACTGAACGTTACCAATCGGTCGATGACTGATGAAGAATTACGGGCCTTCTGTTTGTCTCCCGTTCATTTTTACGTTCAGTTACGTCGTTTGTTTATACATTTTTTCATTTATATATATTATATGCATGTATGATAAATGTCTGTTTTTTTTATAATGAATTATAATAAAAAACAATTTAGTGTAGAAGTGAAGAATTACTCGATACTTTTTAGTAGAGTAAGTGTTTATTATAGCTTTACAAATAGAGGGTGACAGTGACTTCGAAGTTTCAGTCTACTAGCCTTCTAGGAAGGCTATTTAATTAATACACACGCACGCGCACACAAATATATGTATATATTCGTTTAGGTGATTCGCATAGCGGCAAAAATGGGAAGACGCCAAGTAAGATAAAAATGGCTTTGACTGTAAATCGAAACCGAATCGCTGAACTCACCCAGAATGAAAATAAAAACCTATTCAGAGAAAAAGAAATAAATGTTTTGATTCTACGTGGTTCACGCTTATAATTTTTTCTCTCTTTTTTTGGCATTGTTAGAACCCGGATGTTCCTGGAATAATTTAGCTTCTCTCTCTCCCCGCCACAGTTTCCTTTATAAGGCCTATCGAATGACAGTTTCGGAGTCATTCGTTCAAGAGAAGCGGCAGATCACAGAACAGATGGAAGAACATTTGTCTTTAGTGTGTCTTCAGTGGAAATGTCCGCTATTTTTACCTCTTCGGTTAGTTAAATATATTTTTAAATATGTATCGTAAATCTTTTGAATATTTGTTTTATTAGTTTATCTTTATAGAAGGTTGGTTGATATGATCGGACAGAGTGACCGTTGGTTTTACATCTACGAAGCACTTAAGTGTGCAGGCGACTCCGGCCACAATAATTGCTGCTCTAATGTTTCGAAGTGTGCTTCTTTTGCGGCTATATGAAATGTCTGTGCGTGCATGTATATATATCTATATATATATATATATATATACACAAATTAACGTAAGCATCTGAAGCATGTTAACCCTTTATAAAATGCTATGGCTGACCCCTATCTATGTAAAGCAACTTATATTCATAGATATTACAAATTTAAGTTGGTTTATTTATTAAACAGTTAAAACCTTTTTATATCTTCCTACATTCGAAGTCTTTTTGTTTTCCATTACCACTTATGACGTTTTCTTTTCTCTCTCTCTCTCTCTCTCTTACCATTTTTAATAGGTTTACAAGCATCGTTAATCCCAGTTCAATTTGCCATTGTTGTTTATGACAATGTATTTCACACCTTTAGACAAACATTATTCCATATTTTAGTACCACGAGAGTAATTACCGAGACGTCTCGAAGTCAGTGGAGGGCACAATTAGATTTGTTCTCGGGTTGATCACTAAGCAAAGCGGTCAGGTGTGAAAGCTTATTTGAAACAGGTGTTCCGGTTGTCGTTTTGGAAGGCCTCGAAATGTAATCAATACAGGAGTGCTTTTGCTGGCTTGTGTAACTACATATACGTACATGTATGAGGTGAGTAAATGATTGTCACAAGTGGTGTTTCTAGTCTTCCATGAATGTCTGTCTGGCCACGGGAGAGATTACTTTGCTCAAAAACGGTTGAGTTGGTGACAGGAAGAGCTTCTAGCTGTAATTCTGCCTGAATGAATTAAGTTCGTCTCTCGCTATCCTGGAAATGTGACTGCTAAATGCGTTTTTTTATTTTCAGATTCTGCCAGCATCTTAAAGTTTCTCAAACAAAATGTGGACTTAAACCAATCGGCCAAAACTTGATGTCTCCATACCAGCAAGTGACGAATGCACAGTGCTTCCCTCTTTAGGAATACTTTGAATGTTGTCTCTGTACATTCCTTTTTCAATGAAAGGAATGTGTAACCTGGTAACTTTTTTGTGATTGCTATCCAATCCATTTTTTAGGTGTTGCAATACTGTTAATTTTATTTTATGAGAATTCTGTCAAAAGTAATGTCTCGCTTTCCAGAGTTCTAGAGCTGTAGTATCCTCGCTCAACCATTCCTCCTGCCCCCAATTTATGGTAGGAAAACGGATGAAGGGAGAAATGTCAATCAAATTACTATTCCAGCTTTTATCAAGAACTTGGAATGTTGAAAAGGCTGAGTTGGTCTTAATTAATCGGACATTTCTGAAATTTGCTTCAAAACCGACTCTGGGTTCATTCTCATCAAATACACATCGAATTTGCCTGATGCCATCACCTTTGGTCAACCTAAGTATTAAGTGAATGTTTAGACAGAAACTGGAAATCTGTCAGAAGAACAGTTCTTTGAGATAACATTTAATCAATTTCCTGGCTCAACATCATCTTTCTCTTGGATACTGTTTTGTGGAACTCGTTTTGCAAGAATCAGTCAAGTCTCGAACTTGAAAATAACTTCAAACTCAAAGGGATTATTGGTGCTATATTTTTTCAGACAAGAAAAGGAATTTAACATGTTTGATGTATTTGTAAGGACATTAATGTCTCCTATTCCAAACAAAATTTTGTACGTTCTTATACTCTGACGTCATGACATCAATTAGTTTCTTTTACAACTCTCCATTGACAGGTAATCTATGCAACATGTCTACACTGGAGTAATTCGCTCTTCTGTAAATGAGTGTTTAACTCCGTTCCCAGGCAACGGCAAACGGTAACCATTCTAGCTTATCAAAAATGCAGTTACTATGATTTGTATCGGATATTAATACGTTTTCTTTTAAATCAGCTCCTGAGAGTTTAAGCTTCACCTATTTTGTCCTTTCTAGGGCCTATAAAATGACTGACTGTATAAGGGGATTCATTTAAGGGGCCCATTTCTGAAGTCACTTTTTTGCTAGTAAAAAGAATTTTTCTTTGATAAATCTTCGAATTTATGGAACTATTTGTAACGATGTCTCGTCTTTGACCCTTGATATCTGTTTTCTTGTTCCCACTTCACAAATGGCCTTGGCAAATTTTGAATATGTTTACAATCTGCCATGTTGAGATAGGTTGGAGGAATCTGCAGTAGATATCCCTTGCTTATATGTTGACTGTTCCACAATTCAAAGAATTGGTCTTTGATTAATAGTGCCTTTCATTGTCAGCATGTCTTTTTTTTTTTTTTTTTTTTTTTTTTTTTTTCATCCAGCTCTTGTTCATTCATGTATGTCTGTACTGGAACCGTCTCTTTTGTCAAATATAGCAGCTGATGTTGATTACAATTTTAAAATATTTGTAATCTGAAGACGGTTCTCAAACAATTGTTAGGTGCTGACCCCTTTCTCAGAACTTCACAAGCACAGTTTTCTTAAATTTTGGATTATCGGTACATCGATGTTTGTCTATTGAGCATTCCGAGTGTTTTCCCTGAGGAAGATACTAAATTCTACGCAATTTATATTACAAAGTTGGAAGATGTTTTCCCCAAGACCAGTCCTTAATATAATCTGGTATTCTGGAATTAGTGAAGATTTTAAGCTGAAGAAAAATTGGGATGATGACTTGTGAAACGAAGCCCAATTAAAGTTTAGGAGCTGGAGTAAAGCTAGTCAGGAAGCAATTTTATCTTTTTATCCAATAATGCTATTAATTGATGAAATCTGTATTGCAGATATTACAATATTTTTTTTTTTTTTGTATTGGCATTCGGTTCCTTTAAGTTTGACTTTTCTAAGCTTTATAAAATTCCGAATTCTATATTAGGGAACTCGTTCAACAGAACCATTTTCTAAAATCACCTGTTTCTAGTAACAGGAAATATTCTACCTAAAATGTTTACTTTGGTAAATATTTGAATTTGCGGAACTATTTCAGTGATGCATTTTATTATTTTTTAATTTTTTATCATTGACCCTTCAGTTTTGAACCGAGCTGAGCTAAGCTATACAGCGAGTGTTAATGCTGGAACCGGAGACCATTATATCTTTGGTCTTACACTCTCCCAACTGAGCTATTTCGGCCGACGGCACGTATTCTATATTTTATTGATTATTTATTAATTATATTGTGATTTTCAACAAAGAGAATATGAACAAGGAAGAAGATAGTGTCACATGGGCCGTGAGATCAAACCGCACCAATGCTGATCTTCATATCTCATCCTTCTATGACCTCACTTTCATTGCTTTGGAAATTACTCATTTCTTACTTTACTGCTCAGCAGGTGTTGTCTGAGTGATACAAAGCATCATTCAAAGGTTGTTTGGACGGATTCTATGCCTCTACCACCATCACTTCTTTTCACGTAGATCCTGTCGGTGTCCCTATTACTATGGAAGTTGCCAGTGGTGGTCAGCTTTGTTGAGGAGGAACTGGTCAGCGCAGTCCCAGAATCCTTGTTTTCGTACTGCCTCTTTATCGGTTATCACGACATTTGTTTGGCAGTGATTTGGGTGAAACATATTCAGAGAACCTGTGTGCAGTTTCTACATAACATTTAAGCATGCTATGAACATGCTACAGTTTTTGGCAATTTTATTGAATAAATTTACTCTTTAATATTTCAAGCTATTTTTATGTAATTTTGGCAAATAAATCTGTTAAAATGAGACGTCGGTGTTGTTTACACTTTTGCGTAATTTAGACGGCCGTTTATTCACCGCACCCTGTGTATATGCACTCACTCGCTCGGTGACGTCATTTGATGGTTGAAAAATCCAAAGCGCACTGTGACCAGCTGATGTGAATCAGCATCCGATAGCCTGCGCGGTCACGTGATCACGGTATTGAGCAAGAAGCACAGAAGTGAATTGCTTTTCCCACTTTGTTATAAAACTGTTTCGTTCTGGTGGCACCAACATAAAATGGAGAAACGAACAATCTTTTGGTTCCGTTGTTTCTTCAGAGACCATTCTTTTCTCTTCACATTTCGTCTTCAAATTCCAGGCGCGCCTTTCCCTCTCCCCCTCTCTCCCCCTCGCTCTCTTTCGTTTTCTCTTCCTCTTATCCTTTCTCTCGTTTCACACGTTCAATCTCTTTTCCTCCCTCTCTCTATTTCAAGCAGGAATATAATCCAACCAACAATAATTGCTAGAAATAGCAGCCAAACTTCCTTTCAGGCTACTCCTTACCGTCTTAGAAAAACCATCAGATAATGTGGTCTTGAGTTTCCATTGTACTTCATACTTTAATGACGGAGCGGTCATGACTGGAATGCCTTTTATCCGAGGTCCATTTCATTGAACACAAAAGTTGCAGCAACAAATATCAATGTTTTCAAGGGACACAACTCTAAATTACTTTTTACGTTAATTACTTCCCCTTTCCGAAGGTTTCAGTTTTCGCTTGTTTTATTTCACATTTAATTCCAGACATGATGAAATTGTAGGTTATGTACGTGGCATTTAGCGGGTATTGAAACCTCGGTCATTAGCAGACTATCAAAAATTTACAATAAAGCAAAATTATTAATCTTTGTACTCAGAAGCGGATAGGTTAGTTAGCCAGGTCGCCAATCGTACAACAGAACAGCGGTAGATGTGGTAATACCTTCAGGGTGGTGGCCACTTCTAGGAGACTCGATTTCTTTAGATGTCTTGAGGATTTGCGCAGAAATTTCCACTTCTTACTGCCGATGAACAGTGAGAATGGCGTCTTAAACTTTTGTGGAGAATGTGTAAAAGATAGCGAAGAGACTTCTCAACTATTTGGTCATGCCTGCATTCATAAACAAACAAACATACATGTATTTTTGTTTGTGTGTTAACGGAACCAAGATGTTTTCAATAGTCAACATTTTTATTTAAAAAAAACTAATCGTCCCTGGGTGGGCTTGAACCACCAACCTTTCGGTTAACAGCCGAACGCGCTAACCGATTGCGCCACAGAGACAACTGCTCAACGTTACTTGTCATGAGGTATTTAATCAACGCAGAAATTTGTCATACGAGATGGAAAATTACAGAACAAAAAACTGATTTGTTTGTCACGGTTCCGATAGGGCGATGGCTGTGGTGGTGGGACCGGTAGGTGAGTAATTAAGTTCGCTTTGCATCCACCTGGTTTCCCGATCGAACCCACTGCGAGACACCGTGACCAGAATTTGTTAGACGGAAATTGTACAGAAGTTCGACTCACACACAGAGAAAGAGACAGAGAGGTAGAGGAAAGAAAGGCTGTAATGATATATATATATATTGTTTAATAAATTAAAATAATTGTGTCGGCGGTGGAATTGTTGGGTTGGCAGAAACCAGTTTTGATGGCACAAACCTCTCCTACTTGGACCATCCTGTCGATTTAAGGGTAAGTACAATATCATCTAATGTATCATTAGATGATAGTGTGGTTTGAGGAAAATTTCGCTACTATTTCTAACAGAGAGAGGAGGGAAAGAGAGGTAGACAGACTGTTGTAAAACAATTATGAAACAACGACAAACAATGAGTAACAAAGCAGTCACCATTGGCTGTAATTTTATGTAATTGATAGTAATTAGAATGGCATGCGAAATCAGAGCAGCCGAAATAGCTCAGTTGGGAGAGCGTTAGACTGAAGATCTAAAGGTCCCTGGTTCGATCCCGGGTTTCGGCAGTTTGTATGCTTACTTTTTTTTCATATTTTTTTACTTGTTAAAACATTGCTGCTTTTTTCATGTGTATTAAAGCAAACTTTGGATTCCTGTATCTAAGCACAGGTTCACCAATATAGTGTCAAAATTATGATGAGATTTGATGAATAACTGATGAAGGGATCAAGCGTGCTCTCGTCTATTGTTTTATTCTATTATTCGTATATTCCTTTGCCGTTCTCCTGTGCCATGTTTGTTTCTTTCTTCTGTCATTGGACTGCGGCCATGCTGGGGCACCGCTATGAAGGATCTAATCAAATACAACGATCTCCGGCACTTTATTTTACGCCGTTATTTTTCTATCGAAATCTTTCTGTCGAAACCGCTATATTACGAGAATTTAAACAAACCAGCACCGCTTATGAAGGGGTGGTGGATTGAAAGCACTAACATAAAGTCACACACACAAGCAAACATACCTACATACGTGCGCACACGCACACACGTATATGCATTTATACACACACACACACACACACACACACACACGTATATGCACACACACGCGTATATGCACACACACACGCACACACACGTACTGTATTGTTTCGTGATGGTAAGATCAATGAAAAATGTACTCCACCTGGTGAGAGATAAGTATTATTTAATAAACACAGTATATATTTTTATGAGCTACTGATAGTTTCATGCGATGAAAACAACTCGGACAGCATTTTATAACACGTCTGGTG
>NC_068998.1:1428322-1429369 GCF_001194135.2 Octopus bimaculoides | reverse complement strand
TTTACTTGTTTCAGTCATTTGACTGCGTCCATGCTGGAGCACCGCATTTAGACGAGGAATTCGACCCCAGGATTTATTCTTTGTAAGCCTAGTACTTGTTGTATCGTTGTTTTTGCTGAACCGCGAGGTTACGGTTATCAAGCGATGTTGGCGGGGACAAACACAGACACACAAACACACACACATATATATACATATATATACGACGGGCTTCTTTCAGTTTCCGTCTACCAAATCCACTGACAAGGCTTTGGTTGGACTGAGGCTATAGTAGAAGATACTTGCCCAAGGTGCCACGCAGTGGGACTGAACCCGGAACCATGTGGTTGGTAAGCAAGCTACTCACCACACAGCCACTTCTGGGTAGCAATATGTTGATGAGAAAAATACTTCAGTTTGACAGACTTTGGTATAGGTGTGGCTGTGTGGTTCAAAAGTTCGCTTTGCGACCACGTGGCTCCATGTTCGAAATCACTGCGACACACTTTCTAACAGAACCTTGGGAAGAGAACCTACGGGACGGATATTGTGCTGAAGCTCACCACGTACATACATGCCTGTATATACACACACAATCAAACGGTGCAGTAATGACGCATCCCGAATGAGTTGAAACGTAATGTAATCCAAGGATCGAGTAAGAAATCTACGAATCAGGTACATGAAAAGAAATATTCAGCGCTTTGATGCAGAACGAGCGGCATGGCCAGTGGTAGGTCTCGAACCACGCATCTTGAATCCTTGGCTCCGCTGCTGCTCTCCCTTTCTCTCTGCTGCTTAGAGGGTCTAATATCAGTTTACATCAAGTATTCATTTGTTTGTGTATTCGTTCAGTGTCATTAATTCCTCTCAATTAAACGAGCTTAAGTCAAGCATGTATTCAATTAACCGAGCTTAAGCGAACCATTTATTCAAGATGGAAGTTATGAAAAGTATTTCTTCACAAAACATGTTCTCGTCCGTTTCATCGATTTTATTACTCCCGTTCACACACACACACGTACGTATGTGTCTGTGTATGTATGTATTCCGTATATGTATGTATAT
>NC_068998.1:1426715-1428148 GCF_001194135.2 Octopus bimaculoides | reverse complement strand
TATATATGCATGTATGTATCTATACATACATAGATATCTTTTATCTTTCATCTTTTACTTGTTTCAGTCAATTGACTGCGGCCAAGCTGGAGCAGCGCCGTGAAGGGTTTTAGTCGAACAAATCATTTCAAAATAAGTTTTTCTCGGGAATTTTAGATAGATAAATTCAACATCTTCATCAACTCATCCAGTCTCTTTACATCTGTTGACAAGTTTATGATATTCCGGCGACAAATTTCGTTTCTTGTTGACTGAAGTTCTATCATCCATAGAATCTTCAGAGATATTCTTGGAAGATATTGCGTTTGCGTAGAGAATGTGTGTAACGTGGGATTGCTTGGTGAAAATTATTCCTTCTCAAGATAGACAGACAGACAGATAGGCAGAGAGACAGGCAGACAGAGAGGTAGGCAGACAGAGAGACAGGCAGACAGAGAGGCAGACAGAGAGACAGGCAGATAGGTAGATCTGTACAGGGACAGATCGATAGAAAGATGGATAGGTGCGTGTGTGTGTGTGTGTGTAGACAGTTACGAACGCAGATAGGCACACATACATAAATACATACATGCACATAGAAAAAGTGATACACAGACAGATAAATAGATAGATAAATAGATAGATAGATAGACAGAGAGGGAGAGAGAGAGAGAGAGGGAGGGAAAAAAGTAATAATGAGGGAGAGTAAGATGGTGAGCGCGTGGCGGTAAGGGTCGAGGGGGCGTTTTCTTTTCAAATATGTAACATATAACTCAAAGTGAAACAGGACGAAGAAATTGTTGGTGACTGAGGATCTATTTCACTCTGAAATGCAGAAAGAAGACAAAAGATTACCAGAAAAAGAAGTCAATGCTCGGCATACATTGGCGGAAGAAGGAAATAATAACAGCAAAACGACTAAAAGGAAAACGGAAGCAAGACGAACGCTAAGGATTGTCGGAAAGAGACAGAAACAAACACCGTCGTTTTCGACGGGTACTACGTTAGTATTATAATAAGAACTAATCGCTCTGCACTAGAAAATAACTATCTCAACATACTTTGGGCAAAGAGCCTGAAAATCGTACTACTACTACTACTACTACTACTACTACTACTACTACTACTACTACTACTACTATCACCACCACCACCACTATTACTATTACTGATGATGATATAAATAATAATATTAATGAAGTAATAATAGAGAGGTAATGTAAACATTTTGCAAATTCATTGATAAACAACCTTTGCCAATCTGACACTCTTGCCATCCAAGCATGACCCCTGGAAGGTAATTATTTTCGTGTAACCGTCTCCTTTTCGTTGTAGTCTCAATGGTGTTGCCAAGCGTGAACAAAATGGGGTCCCGTCTCGCACCGATTACCAAGCCCTGCCCGACTACATTTATAGGTGCGTGTATATATATATATATATATATATATATATAT
>NC_068998.1:1423871-1424568 GCF_001194135.2 Octopus bimaculoides | reverse complement strand
AGAGAGAGAGAGAGAGAGAGAGAGAGAGAGAGAGAGAGAGAGAGAGAGAGAACGGATACATGCACAGATGGACATGAATATCACACATACACAGACAGGGATGAGTGAACGATTCGCACACACATACAGAAACATCTCGCATCACATACGTATGTATAGAATACATACATACATACATATGTGTGTGTGTGTGCGCGCGCGTGCATTTAATACACAAATAGATATATCGATAGACAGACAGATAAATAAACGACCAGAGAGGCATAAAGACAGAGGCCAAAATTTGAAACCAATATTTATAAACAACGAATATACAGTGTTATTCTTTTATTCTTTTACATGTTTCAATCATTTGACTGTAGCCATGCTGGAGCACCGCCTTTACTCGAGCAAATCGATCCCAGGACTTATTCTTTGTAAGCCTAGTACTTATTCTATCGGTCACTTTCACCAAACCGCTTAGTTACGGGAATGTAAACACACCAGCATCAGTTGTCAAGCGATGTTGGGGGGACAAACACAGACACAAACATATACACACACACACATATATATATATACATATTTACATATATACGACGGGCTTCTTTCAGTTTCCGTCTACCAAATCCCCTCACATAGCTTTAGTCGGCCTGAGGCTATAGTAGAAGAAACCTGTCCAAGGTGCCACGCAGTGGGACTGAACCCGGTACCATGT
>NC_068998.1:1420301-1422205 GCF_001194135.2 Octopus bimaculoides | reverse complement strand
TCCTTGGCAATGAATACAAGCCACAACAGCCACACAGTTGAATATTCTTCTCTACTCTAGGCATAAGGCCCGAAATGTTTGGGGAGGGGGGCCAGTCGATTAGATCCACCCCAGTACGCAACTAGTACTTAATTTATCGATCCCGAAAGGATAAAAGGCAAAGTCGACCTCGGCGGAAATTGAACTCAGAAAATAAAGACAGACAAAATACCGTTAAGCATTTCGCCCGGTGTGCTAACGTTTCTGCCAGCTCCGCCGCCTTTGAATATTGTTATACAGTCACAAAGAATGATATTGAAACACCAGAACATCAAATATTGTCACATGACACCACGCACACACGCACACACGCACGCATACTGTCACACAACTACATCAGACCCATCAAACACTTCTACATCATTAGACCACACCAGCAACCAATACTGTAATCTAGTTCCACAGTGTGGCATCAAAGCACCAAACATTTTCTTCACCGAGATATACCAGACAGCTAAACAACGCAACACAGCAGGCAAATTACTGTCCCGCAACTGTAGCAGAGCATCTCATTGTGTCCCAACATGACAAAACCACCAATTTGCAGTGGAAACATGGTTGCAACTGAAGCGATAAAACAACACAGCTCAATGTTTCTGATACGAGAGGACATCGAGTGATTTGGGGATATTCACGAACAACAACAATAACGACAGCGACGACAGCAAGAAGAAGAAGAAGAAGAAGAAGAAGAAGAAGAAGAAGAACAACAACAACAACAACAACTGGGTAAGATTCATTGCAACAATAACAACAATATTCAAGAAACAAATAATACGATAAACGAGAAACAATAAGCATAAAAATAACGGGAATCGAAATATTGGGAAATATAAGGGACGACAATAAGATGCAGAATCACAAATAGTCAACAAGAACAACAGCAACAACAACAGCAAGAACTGTAAAGGGCGACAACAACTGGCAGAATATTCATTCCTCTAGAAATAAAATTAAAAACACACACACGTACACACAGATATACATACACATATAGACTCACACACACACACACACACACACACACACACACACACACACACACACACACACACACACACACACACACACACACACACACACACACACACACACACACACACACACATACACACACACACACATAAACACTCATAAACGCATGCATGTGTATACGAATGTGTCAAGGAAAAATGGCAGCCGAACGCGAGTTGAAAGTTGTGTACAGTTTCAATTACATTGGGAGGGTCACGTGACGGCTGTGGAGGGTCAACCGGAAGAAGAAGAAGAAGAAACACCAGGCACAGGTTTTAGAGAGGAAAAACAAAACAAAATTACGCAGGAACTAATGGTGGTCGGACTACTACTACTACTACTACTACTACTACTACTACTACTACTACTACTACTACTACTACTACTACTACTGCTGCTGCTGTCCATCGTGGTGTATCACCGTAATCGAACTTTTAGAAGAGGTCATTCTGAACATTCCTTAATGAATGATTGATCACAAATTTCATCACTGACACCACCACCAACATTATTATCGTTACCACCACTGTCATCGTCATCATCTCCCACCCCCCTGCTTCACCACCACCACCACCACCACCACCATCACCACCATTACTATCATCATCATCATCATCATCATCGTCATCACCACCACCACCACCATTCTCTCTGTCTGTCTCTCTCTCATGAAATCTTTCTCTATTCCTAGTTTTCTGAAGAGTCAGAACTATAAGTATAACTATACATATATAACTATTTATATATATATGTGTGTGTGTGTGTGTATATGTATGTATGTATGTGTTTATCTATCTATCTATCTATCTATCTATCTATCTATCTATCTATCTATCTATCTATCTATCCAC
>NC_068998.1:1418350-1420279 GCF_001194135.2 Octopus bimaculoides | reverse complement strand
ATATATATATATATATATATATATATATAGCTATATGTATAAACATACATACACACACACACACACGCACACACAAATATATATATATATGATTATATAATACACTGTAGAATATTGTACTATTAATTTGTGCTAACCCGATGATACCACATGTGACGTCATTGGATAGTTTAAAAACCAATAATGTTTACTGGGGTGTTGGTCACGGTAAGATCGAACAAACTATTGACCAAGGTAACAGGAAATTACTTTGCGACCTCACTCATTCTTTGGGCAGCCGACGTCTTTATTACATTCCTTGGTTTTGGTTCTTTGCATATGGTAAAAAAATCTACGCCATCGAGAATAGAGAGAAAGAGGAAAGAAAGAAAAAGAGATAGATAGATAGAGAGAGAGAGAGAGAGAGAGGGGGGATGATGAGGTGTGAGAAGAAGGAGACGAGATGAAAATGTGGAAGAAAATTTGCAGCTGAGTATCCAAAGGTCTTGGAAGAGGTTAAGAAACGTTGAAAAAGCCGACCGTTGACTCATTCTATCAATATTCTTTACAAGAAATTGCCTTTCTTTCGTTTCTGGCATTTTTTTCAACACCATCTTTACTCAACTTTGTCAGCAGACACGAATAAAATTGTAATTTCAGTCACGGTCCGTTAATAAAATTGTAATTTCAGTCACGGTCTTTATCCGTGATGCAACCCGGGTTGTCCGGTTACAAAGGTCGAAACCCTTTCGCCCGCTCAACCTTTCTCATTCCATTTGATGACATGAAAATGTTTATTTTTTTCCTTTTTACTTTCTCTAATTTGTTTTTCTTGGTGGCAGGATTACTTACCTCAGCTACAAGTAAAATTCAAATAGCCATATATATGTTCATCTTCCATAGGCACATAATTCTCTCTCTTAAGACGATGCTGGAGCTGGCCTCGTTTGTTTTTATGCACTAAAGGCATAAAAAGTATTAATGAAGTGAGACAGATTCAACCAAGAACCAAAACCTGACCGCAGATGCAGTATATTGAAAGATGACGACTTTTTCGAGAACAGTTGATAGAATACCCAATGTCTTGCTATTGTAGCAGGCAGGATAAGGATGTTGGCCCTTAGCGTTGTAAAGAAACTATGCTCAAATGAAAATGACCCCATGGATTACAAATGTATAAAAGAGACGGCAATGAGGTCTTAAGAAAATCCTTAACAGAAGAGAAGGGATTTGAAAACAGAAGCATATTTTGTGATATGTGATTTGATATATAAATATATATATATATGGACATGTATATATATATATATATATGTGTGTATATATACATGCGCTCGCATTTCTATGTATGTATGTATGTATGTATGTATGTATGTCAAGTAACAACGTAGTGTAATATAATACAATATAATATATAATAAAATCAGAAAGAGTTTCACTCCCTAATCGAGAGACGAACTTTAAAGAAAATTCTTTGACAATGAAGTATTCTGGAACTAGGATTTCAAACTGACTCAAATTTCTATTCCTTCTGATTTGGAGATATGGAAGGAGGAGGAGAAGGAAGAGGAGAAGGGTGAGGAAGCGGAGGAATGATATAACGTGGAAGAAACGGGTTCGAGTCCATGTTTATTATCTTTAATAGGTGTGCTCTTTGTATCAGCACGTTCCACTTTGTTCAAAATGGTAAATATGCTTAGTAATTATGTTTACTCTGGGTAGAACCAATTATCGGAAAAAATCCATATTTTATTCAGCTTCCCTCTCCCCACCCCTCTCTCTCTGTATCCATTTACATATAACACATACACACAAGAAAGAAAGAGACCACAACTCAGAGAATCTATTGAAGAGTAACGATTTTTTAAATATTCTTCATTTAACAATCCCATATCGTTCATAGTTCCATAATATCTCCTTCCACTTCCGTTTTTATATCACCCCCCCCCC
>NC_068998.1:1413951-1416811 GCF_001194135.2 Octopus bimaculoides | reverse complement strand
TTCTTCTTCTTCTTCTTCTTCTTCTTCTTCTTCTTCTTCTTCTTCTTCTTCTTCTTCTTCTTCTTCTTCTTCGTCGTCGTCACCGCCGCCGCCGCCAACTTTGCGGTTCGGCAAAAGAGGCCGATAGAACAAGTACTAGGCTTACAAAGAATAAGTCCTGGGGTCGATTTGCTCAACTAAAGGCGGTGCTCCAGCATGGCCACAGTCAAGATTTAGAAGATGCTACTCAGAGTAATATCTCAATATTTCGGTGACTCGGCACGTCATCAGCCACTGTTGAACTGAAAACAGTCATTCATTTAGTCATACTATATGCATGGCAGTTCTCCACGTCACCAGTGTTTGGTATAATAGTTAACCAAGAAATGATAAAGGAACGGAGCATCCACATTGTATACCAGCGAGAAATGACAGATTAGCAGTAAAAATTAATTTCCTCGGTTGCTAGGGGTGGGGCAGGGGCGAGCGAATAACTGGGACATTCAAGGACATGTGAGGAGCCGCTATATAATAGATAGAGGCATATTAATCTAAGATATTTAGTTACTGAGAGTGCACAAGTAGTCGGGGCTATGAATTTGTCTTTTTCTGCATATACATACACACAAATGTTTGTGTGTGCGTAATAATAATATCAATACTACTAACGTTTGCCGTTACTTCAAGTGGCTGTTGTATATTGAAAGATGTTTCTTTATCCAAGATGGCACCGGGACCTCACGATTTCATTGGTTAACGTGAGTTGAGTTTCTTGCAAAGGGGGAGACGGAGGTAACGTCAATATGAGTATATACATATACATATATGCATGTGTGTGTGTGCGTGTATTTGCGCGTCGTGCGTGTCATGTAAGTGTATATATAAACATACACATACACACACACACATACATACACATCTATATAAATGTATGTTTGCATGTGTGCATGTGTATAAATATATATTTATACGAGCGTGTACATATGGACTATCAAACGTGTACACACCTATGGAAAAAACCATATACACATGTTTAGGCATCGTACCTAAAACCAACAACAGATGTATAATGCGTATACTTATATGCACTGATATACAGACATCGTAATTCTAATTAGAAACATACATACATGTGTGTGTAAACACACTGCGAACTTGCTCCATTAGATGTGAATACAGAAACACACTCAAGCGTATGTATATGTGAGCGCCCGTATATATATATATGTGTGTGTGTGTGTGTGTGTGTGTGTGTGTGTGTGTGTGTATACGTATATAGAAAAACACAGTGCATTATATACACGGAAACTATACAGCAACAAATGCATACAATATATGTGTGCAAATGCGTCCATGTCCCGTATGCACATGTCTGCATGTGTGAACATGTCTATCTAAATGTACATGATGCACACACACACACACACACACACACACACACACACACACACGAACAGACACACGTAAATATATAAATATAAGTGTATATATGTATACATATATATGTATATGTATGTATATATCTATACACACACGCATACACACACATACATATATATGCGTTTATGTATATTTATATATATGTATATATACATACATGTATATATATACATATATATATATGTGTATATATGTGTATATATATATATATATATATATATATATATATATACTTATATGTATATATATATATGTATGTGTATATACATATATATATATGTCTGTGTGTTTGTGTGTGTGTATATATATATATATATATATATATATATATATATATATATATATATATATATATATATATATATATATATATATATATATATATATATATATATATATATATATACATACACATAAACACTTATATATGCACACGTACAAACATACAAGACTACATGAACCAAAAGCATACACACATACACACACGCACATACGAAGGAGGCACATGTTAATTAAAGCAAAATAGAAGGAAAATATCAACTATTATACAAAAAAGAGAGAAAAAAATCCTTCAGAGAACAATAAAGCTGGCGAAGCAGTGAGAAGATGGCGACTGTAGTGAATGTCGCAGTCGGCCATTTTGTTAGCTGTGCTCTCTGTCTCTTCGTCAAAACTAAACATACCAATTGTAATTCTAACCGCTTATTTAACACCGACCACATTGCTCTTATTGTTGTTACTGCTGCTGCGGCTACTGCTGCTGCTACAGTTATTGTTACTGTTGTTGTTGCTGTTAGCGATGATTGCTGTGTCGTTGTTCTTGTTATTCGGAACGATGTTGTTGATGTTGATGATGTTTTTATTTTTACCACAGTTCTTGTTGATAAAGTTGTTGTTGTTGTTGTTGTTGTTGTTGCTGTTGTTGTTGCTGGTGTTTTTGTTGTTGTTATTTCGGTCTTTGTTGTTGTTATTGTTGCACCTAATGGTCTCGTTATTGTTGCTATTATATTTTATATTTTTTTTATGCAGATCATGATCCTGATGATGACGATGATGATGATGATGAAAAGACTGACGCTGTTGTTGTTATACTGATCTTCTTGTTGTTATTGTAGTACATTATGCTTCTTTATTATGGTTGAAATTCTTTATTGTTTCAGTTATTTTTGCTGTTGTTGTTGCTGTGTTTTTCATATGTTTGTTATAGTCGCCGTTTTCAAAAAAGATTTTGTTGTTGTTGTTATTGTTAATAACAATATTGTTGTTATTACTGTTATTGCAACTAATGTTGTTTTTACTGTTGTTGTTCAATGGTGGCGGTGGTGGTGGTGGCAGTGGTGGTGGTGTTGGGGTTGTTTTTACGGCTGTGTTGTTGTAACAAATTACAGCCATTGCGCTGATGGTGGTGGTGGTGGTGGTGGTGGTAGTAATAGTTGTGGTG
>NC_068998.1:1410356-1413098 GCF_001194135.2 Octopus bimaculoides | reverse complement strand
TATATATATATATATATATACATACATACATACATACATACACACGCGCAATCGTAGATAAACACATGTATAAAGATACAGATATAACTATATTACCACGTTCAAAAAAGCACGAACCAAATTAAAATTTTTTATTGACCTGAAGGAAACAACTTTTTTTTTCGTGATGTAATAGAATTGTCAATAAGTAATAAACAAGTCTGAAACAGCTGTAGTGAACCTTTAACGCACTTGTGTTTATATATATATATATATATGTGTGTGTGTGTGTGTATACATGTGCTGCTTACATGCATACACATACATATAAGCATACAAAAACAATACACTCGTACACGCAGTTTTGCAATCAAACAAGCATATGTATATACAGACATCATACACACACACATAGCTCAGACACATCCCTTTTCCAAAGCAAAAGATAATACTAAAAGCAATTAATATTTTACTCTGGCGTAGGTATTGAGTTCTTCATCAGATAATGTTTAATTTGGTTTCAGTATATCAATACACATGTTAAAAACGTACGCATACTCACATGCATATACATAACTTTTACTTGAGATATGAGTAACATTATCGCATCCGTCTCGAAAGGAAGTGGTATGGTGTAATGACCGGAAGTTATATTTGGAATAATTGTTAATATTTCCCTATTATTCTCTAAAGAATTCTTTATAAACTGATTTCTTCTTTTTGCCTACTAACCTTTGTCCTCTTCCATACTAAGGAAACTTTGACCTCTTCCACTCAATCGCAGTTTTGTCCATTTTCTTCTGTTGAACTCTCTAATCAGAAAACAGAAATCTTGTAATTCTACTGTCAGTCGATCCATCAATGATATTCAACTTGTTAATAGCGAATTAAATAACTGTTCTTCCGTTATTATTCAACTACTTAAAACTTAGACGAAGGGCAAAGGTCAGGCTGAATGTATCTTATCTTAAGCAAGTCTGTAGCTAAAATATACTTTATGGCGAATGACGGATTAGTTTCAAATAAACGTATAAAAACTCTCCAAATGGATAAATTTAGAAGAAGTGGGTGTTAGGGTGGTGGCTTCTTCATGTCATTCCCGGCTTGAGATTTGCCTCAATATTGCCGAACAGTATTTTTAAAGGACAATATGATGTCCCCTCGACTGGAGAAATTCAAGGAATTAACTATAAAACATGACACACAGAAGATAAGTCGATTACGTCGACCCTAGTACTCAACTGGTACTTATTTGACCGACCCCGAAAGGATGGAAGGTAAAGTCAACTCTGGTGGCATTTGAACTCAGAACGTAGAGTAAGAAGAAATGCGGCACAATAACAGTTCTGCCCGCTGCGCCGCCTTCAATAATTATTGTAATAATAAACCAATAATAATGGTGACGATGATGATGATGATGTTTCCGGTTGAGGGTTTCTTCTTCTTCTTCTTCTTCTTCTTCTTCTTCTTCTTCTTCTTCTTCTTCTTCTTCTTCTCCCCCCCTTCCTCGAACGTCTTGTTCAAGTGAAACAGGCTCGGACTAGTCGATGTCTGAGCCGTCGTTGACAGCTAAACGATATTAACATTAATAATTAGCCATAAGGAGATTTTTGGCAATTTTCCCAGAGGATGATCATTAGGTTGGTCAGTTTTATAATTACCAGATTAATTATGGCGATCAAAACATTTGCTAATCCTCACAATAACCCTTATCCGTTCCATATTTCTTATGATGACCTTCGCCTTGCCATACGCAACAGAACTTTCTCTATCGTTCTCATTTGTTGTTGTTGTTGTTGTTTTAGTCAATGTTATTGTTTCGTTATGATTTCTTTATGTTTGCCTTGAAGGACTTCATCTTGGACGTCCATTACTAAAATGCTTTTGGTGCTGTTGTTGTTGTTATTGTCATACCACGCATTGCCCATAAATTAACCACTACTTTCATTCACGCTTTATTTAACAATAGCTCCTATTTCTCTCATAGCATTATTATTATTATTATTATTATTATTATTATTATTATTATTATTATTATATGAAAACTCACAGCTTATTTTGCTGGATATGATGGAAAGTGTCAGTTGTCCACAGCCAGCAGACCAAGGTGACACTAATCATGCTCGAAGAACCCTGCGAAGAATTCTTGCAGTTCCAAGCAATGCTGCATTTTTCTAGGCGTTCTACCTTCACACTTGCACCAATCTCTTTCAGCCATGCTAGTAGTTGAGTGCTGATACTTCCAACTGCACCAATTACTATTGATATCACGTCTACTCTCTTCATTGACCACAACCTTCGTATTTCCCACCTCAAATCGTCATAGTTGTTTGTTTTTTTCTTTCTTTCTCATTGATCCTGTTGTCACCGGGGCATGCTATGTCGATTATCATACATGTTCTTTCTTGCATTGAGTGAGAGAGCAGTGCATACCATCAGAGTGACACTGGGGTACAATTATACGAAGCCCAATACACTCATCATGAATACCCGTCTGATAAGGGTACACCAGGCACATGCATCACAACCATATGTGAATGACATAGCAATCTCATATCAAGATAAACAGCGCATGACCTCACAGGTGGGGCCCAGTTAGAATTTTCGTCAGGTCGAGTAGTCCATCCCACTCAATCATCATCATCATCATCATCATTATTATTATTATTATTATTATTATTATTATTATTATTATTATTATTATTTAATCCCCTCTCCCCACCCTCGTAATTCCCCCCTTTACTTCATATTCATTCATTCATA
>NC_068998.1:1407908-1408691 GCF_001194135.2 Octopus bimaculoides | reverse complement strand
GTGTGTGTGTAAGGCGGCGAGCTGGCAGAATCGTTAGCACGCCGGGCGAAATGCTTAGCGGTATTTCGTCTGCCGTTACGTTCTGAGTTCAAATTCCGCCGAGGTCGAATTTACCTTTCATCCTTTCAGGGTCGATTAAATAAGTACCAGTTACGCACTGGGGTCGATGTAATCGACTTAATCCCTTTGATAGTCCCCTCTGTGTTTAGTCCCCTGAGGGCAATAAAGAAATATATATATGTGTGAGTGTGTGTGTGTATGCGTGCGCGCGCGCGCGTATCTGTGTGTGTGTGTGTATGTATGATGAAAGATCATCTTCATGGTATACATGCATTGTTAACCATTTGTGAATGCGTTTGTAATTATTATTGAATGTATGCATGTGTGTGCGTGTGTTAGTATGTACGTGTGCGTATGATTGTATATGGATGCGCGTATGTGTTTGTGTGTATAATTATATGTGTTTGTGTACGTGTATGTGTGTAAATGAATGTGTATGTGTGTATATGAGCGTGCGTATGTGTGCATATATGTGTACATGTATTGGCTGTATGCATGTGTGTATGTCTATATATATATTATATGTATATATGTGAGTATATGTGTATATTCAATGTATGTGTGCATGTGTATATATGTGTGTGATCGCATGTACGCATGTGTGTATATGAGTGTGTATATCTATTGCATGTATATGTGTATGAGTGAATGTATGTGTATGTGCATATGCGTGTGTGTGTGTGTGTGTGTGTGTGTGTGTGTGTGTGTGTGTGTGTGTGTGTG
>NC_068998.1:1405176-1406673 GCF_001194135.2 Octopus bimaculoides | reverse complement strand
TATATATATATATATATATATATATATATATATGTGTGTGTGTGTGTGTGTGTGTGTGTTTGTGTGTATGTGTGTGTGTGTGTATGCATGCATGTATGTATGTATGTAATAAATGTTTGTATGCTTGCTTATATATAACTCGAAAAGAGATACGTGCAATGAAAAACACACATAAATATATAACCATGCACACTTCACACGCACAACGCACACACACGCATACACAACATTACATACTTACGGGCAAAGAAAAACAGGCATACACTTAATACCACACACACGCATGCGCGCATACACATACACACACACACGAACATAGATACAAACACAATTACACACACTCACATTCACACACACATATGCATACATTACACACATGTATACACACAAACATTTTCACCTACATATATATATACACATATACACACAACACACTCATACACACTCAAGCAAGATTGACCATCTTCAAGATTTCCGCATCCCTTCGTTGTCCGTTTCCCGTTGAGACTAGTTAATGGTGGTTGGTGGCAGAATCGAAAAGAAGTACAGGAGACTTTTGGTTTGTTGGGGAGACGTGAGCTCGACGCAGAAATGGCGTAGATCTGAAGAAACACGTAATAGTCTCATAACCATTCTCTGACTAAAGAATGGAGCAGTCGACATAGTGAAGGTGGGGGTGGCGGGTATGTCTCGCTTCATGTAACATCTACGGTGTATTGTTGTTGAACCCCTGTCCGTATGCACTGCACTTGACATTTGTATGGCGAGGTCATATTAATGTCTATGTGGAAAATAATAACAACAAACAACTAACGAACGAACAAATAAAACATGGTGAAGGTATACCAGGAAGACTGCTTCTACACGGTCACTCAGTCTGCTAGAAATAGAAGACATTCTCCTCATATTGCACTTTACAACATATTTAATCATGATGTTATTAAATTGAGCGTATGGCACCTTCCACTTTCAATGACTTCTTCATTTTTCCTTATGTGGTCAAAGAACAGTTGAATTAAAACCCAGCGTTATTTCTACGAATCCGAAAAGCCCAGTCTCCGGTGACCCGAGAGTTCTAATGGACTGCTGCAGTTTTAAGCTAACATACGCAATCTTACCGGAAGTGGCCCATGCTTTCGTAGCGGGCTTCACAAATTTTTTATGTGGAGTTTTCGGTGTTATTTAGAGACGTTTGTGAAATAATTGAAACAAGGAATTGATAGTAATAATGGCTCTGCCAGCTCGCCGCCTATGATGATAATCCTTTCTACTGAAGGCACAAGGCCTGAAATTTGGGGTTAGGGGACTAGTCGATTATATCGAACCCAGTGTTTCACTGGTACTTAATTTATCGACCCCGAAAGAATGAAAGGCAAAGTCGACCTCGGCGGAATTTGAACCCAGAACGTAAAGACGGACGAAATGCCGTTAAGCACTTTACCCGGCGTGACAACGATTCTGCCAGCTCGCCTCCTTAAATAATAATAATAATAATAA
>NC_068998.1:1403231-1405166 GCF_001194135.2 Octopus bimaculoides | reverse complement strand
GCGTGACAACGATTCTGCCAGCTCGCCTCCTTAAATAATAATAATAATAATAATAATAATAATAATAATAATAATGATGATGATGATGATGATGATGATGATGATGATGATGATGATGATAATAAAAGTATCTATCTATCTGTCTGTCTGTCTGTCTATCTATCTATTTATCAAGCTCCTTCTCTCAAATTCTCATCTCTCTCTCTCTCTCTCTCCCTTACTCTCTTCCCTCTCCTCTCTTTCTCTCCCTCTCTCCATCTCTCTCCCTCTCTCTCGTCCCATTGTGATTCCCCTGCAGGCAGCTCATCAATACGAATGATCGGCAAATGCTGCAGTTTAGCAGGCGATAACACGCTTGCTGTAATGGAAGGCCGATCAAATGCCACGAGATATGTTTACCCGCGCCCGCCCCCGCTCCCACTCGAAATCCGACTCCTATGAAAACATGGCCGACACGATAAAAAGCGAAATGAAGGAGGCAGACGACGAAGAGAAGAGCAAAATAGAAATTAGGCGAAGAAGGTAGAAGGAATTGGAGACGGAAGAAGTCTTGAATGAAGGCGGCGTTGGTGGGAAGTGTGGTGGTTGCTGTTGGACTTTGATGGTGATGATGTGGTGGTAGTGGTGGGCGTGGGTGGATGGGCTGGTGTTAACACAACGCCAGAGATATTGTGACAGGGCGAGAATGCGTAGAGCAAAACAAAAACAATAAAGGTGTGAGGTAGAGATGGGTGGAGGGAAAGGGAGAGGTAGTAGAAAGAAGAGAGAAAGAGAGAGGGAGAGAGAGAGAGAAAGAGAGAGAGACCGAGATGTGAGGAGAGAGGGAAAGAGGATGTAGAAAGCGAGAGAGAGAAAGGTGTATATATAGAAGGAGAAAGAAAAGAGCATGATGTACACACACTCATATATATATATATATATATATAATACTTGATAGAGAGAGAGAAAGAGAGGGAGGGGTAGAGAAGTAGAAAGGTGTAGATAGACAGATATACAGGTAGGTAGATGAATAAATACATAGATAGATAAATACATAGATGGATGAAGGGATGGATGGAGTTAGGAAATGATGGCTTGATATATAGATATATAAAAAAATAAATTGATAGAGATATAGAAAGACAGAGAGATAGACAGACAGACAGACAGACAGACAGACAGACAGACAGACAGACAGACAGACAGATAGATAGACAAACAAATAGATAGATAGATAGATAGATAGATATAAAACGAAAGAGAATAAAAAAAAGATAAGTAGAAAAAAAAAACAATCGAGATATGGTTCATCATTGCAAAGAGACAGAAGGTGACTGGAATAAAGAAGAGGGGTGAAGAGGAAAAAAAGCAGAGGGATTTAAAGAAAGGGAGCAGAAAGACACGGAGAGAGGGAGGAAGAAAGAGAGGAGAGAGAGAGGAGAGGGGTGTAGGTGTCAGGGTGTAAAGATAAAATAAAATAAAACAAGATAAAAGAGGGATTCTAGAAGTAAATACAAGTGATTAGATGATATCAACAAAACATGGAATAATGTGATAACGAAAGTGAAAGTATCACGTGACAGATAGTTTACTGTTTCCTGATTGGCTAATGTTATTATAGAATTATCTTTCTAACATCCTATCATTGTTTCAATTACACTCTCATTAACACCCTCCCTCGCTACACACTCCTCTCTCTCTCTCTCCCCATCTCTCTTTCAATCTTCCTTTTTTCCTGCATATCTATCGTATCCGCATTTCGCAATACACATACATCAGTTACATATACTTGTGCACACACATACATACATACATACATACATACATACATACATACATATACGTGCATCTATCTATCTATCTATCTATCTATCTATCTATCTATCTATCTATCTGTGAGATACGAACTGATAACGTTTTCTAATAATAACACCGGGGAAGTTTAACATGTGAGTA
>NC_068998.1:1398207-1403221 GCF_001194135.2 Octopus bimaculoides | reverse complement strand
ATTCTGCTCAATACCACAGATTTGCTTGTCAGTTGTTTGACCTTAACCAGTTGAGCACGTCCCTTGGTGGCTGACGATATGTGCATCTCTGATCACGAGCAGAAGTAGTGGGCGAGCATCATAGCCATGTGTTGTGAGGAATTCTTTGGGGTTTGGATAATTCACATTTGGAAGCATGGGTATTTCGTTCGACATCCTCAAACAACCTTTATTCAAGGACCTTTTGATCGGGATGGGCTACTCGACCTGAAGAAAATTTTGAGCCCCACCTGCAAGGTCATGCGTTGTTTATCTTGATATGAGGTCACCATGTCACGAACATATGGTTGTGATGCATGTGCCTGGTGTACCCTTATCAGACGGGTAGTCATGATGGGTATATTGGGCTTCGTATATTTGTAACCCAGTGTCACTTAATGGCATGCGCTGCTCTCTCACTCAATAATAATAATAATAATAATAATAATAATAATAATAATAATAATAATAATAATAATAATAATAATTTTGAAATATAGATAAAAAAGATGATGCTAATAAAAGAGAAGGGAGATAAATACACAATAGACCTTCCGCTCCTTCACACATGTCCTCCTCCTCCTGTTCCTCCTGTTCCTCCTGTCTTCGATGCTTTTTCACCTGAACCAATATCTTTGTTTTCATAGTTGTTGTTGTTGTTGCTGTTATTGTTGTTGGTAATTGTTGCAGCTGCTGCTGTTGATACTGCTTATGATGCTAATGATGACACTGCCGCTGGGGGTGGCGGTGTTGCCGCTGCTGCACGTGGTGGTGGTGACGGAGGCGGAGTGGTGCTGCAGGTGGTGGTGGTGGTGGTGGTATTGGTGGCAGCAGTGGTTGTGATGTTGAGTGTGTTTGAGTTTATGTGTGTGTGTGCGTGTGTGTGCTGTATGTATATGTATGTGTGCGTGTGTGTGTAACGGTATTCGTGCAGATGTCAGTGAAGATGTGTGTGCGTGTGAATGTTTCTGACTTTAAATGTACTTAGGTGTTTGCACATGAATTTATACTAATACACATATATACACATATATATACACACATTCCTTCCATATCTATATGTGTGTGTGTGTGTGTGTCTATACATACATTTATACGTATATACATTCATGGCCGCAGTCAAATGACTGAAACGAATAAAAGAATAAAAGAATATATATATGTATATATATACGGGTGTATATATATACATATATATATGTGTATGTGTGTGTACGTTTATATATATGCATATATATATACACACACACACATTTGAATGCATGCGCGTATGTATGTATTTGTGTGTATAAACTGTGTAAAGTATATGTATGAACGTGTGGCAATGTGTGTGTGTGTGTGTGTGTGTGTGTGTGTGTGTGTGTGTGTGTTTGTATGCGCGTATGTGTAAGTATGTGCATACATAAGTGGAAGTGGTTATATCTGTGTATATGTTTGTGTGCGTGTCTGTCTGTGTGTCCAGGTAGACCTCAGTGACACCAGACATTGTTTGACAAAGAGAAAACTCGAACACTTTCCACCGTAACAATAACAAAGGAATAATAAAATGGACGTGAACGACGACGACGATGGCGGCGGCGGCGGCGGCGGCGGCGGCGGCGGCGGTGATGGTGATGATGTTGGTGATGATGATGATGACGAAGATTATCCTAATGATCATGATAATCTTGCTGAAAATAACAACGACGACGATGATGATGATGATGATGATGATGATGATGATGATGATAGCTATGGAATAGCATTAGTAGAGATGATTTTTTTTTGTATTGCCACATGGTCGATGGCTGGGGAGAGGACATTACATGTGAATATATTACTGCAGATGGATATTACATTCGCATGTGGGGACACTGCTTGTGTTTGTGTATGTGTGTGTGTGGGGGGGGGGGTGCATTGCACGTGGGAGTATTACATGTTGGGATATTACATGTGAGTACATTGCTTTGAATGGATATTACATTAGGGGTACATCACATGTGCCGGCATAACATGTAGGCATATAATGCTGGTTTTATATTTTAGCACAAGCCCAGCAATTTCAGGGGATGGGGGGGGGGAGGGTAAGTCGATTACATTGACCCCAGTGCCCAACTGGTACTTATTTTATCAACCCCGGACGGATGACAGGTATCTCGGCGGAAACTCAGAATGTAAAGACGGACGAAATGTCACTGGGCGTTTTGACCGGCTTGCTAATTATTCTGCCAGGTATATGATATCGGTTTCAAATTTTAGCACGAAGCCAAGCAACTTTGGGGGAGGGGAGGGTAAGTCGGTTACATCGACCCCGGTATACAACTGGTAGTTATTTTAACGACTCCAGAAGGGTGAAAGGTAAAGGCCTCATCTACTGCACCACGCGCCCACAATGCAATGAAAACTCCGCTACCATTCTCTTACGGATCGCCGATACGTTCGTGTTTATTTCTATATATTTACACTATTAAAACTTTAAACTACATGGATTTATACAGGATTGCACCTAAGGACTTATGGACTAACTTCTACACGATCGAAAAGTTGAACTGTGAACTTTTATGCTTCTTTTTCTTCTTTTTTCTTCTCTTTCTTCTTTTTCTTCATCTCCTTATTCCTTTTCTCTTGTCCTCTGTGTCGTCGTTTCATTAATCTACACCCTTCTCATTTTCCCTATTTGTCTCTGATGAAGGAATATCCCATACTCTGGGATATCTCAGAAACAGCTGTAAGAATTTTAATTTTTCCAATAATAATAACATATATGACTTGAGATGTTTGTCTTGCCTTAACGTTTGTTGTCCTCTTTATACACACACACACACACACACACACACACACACACACACACACACACACACATACAACCTTAGGATTGGGTACGGAAACAGCAGTTCAACTGTTGGTCATGGGATGATATGTCACAAACTGCGCGACTTTTTAAAGGGCGAAAGACGGGCAGTTGCAGCCAATGGAGCTCTTTCCGGGAGACATCAATCCGCTGTACTGGGAACCGTACTGGGACCACTACTATTTGTAGTGGTTCTCTCAAACATGCCCTCGGTCGTACAGTCATATATGAATGTGTGTGTGTGTGTGTATGTGTGTCTACCTGTGTTTGTCTCAGTGTTGGTGTGTTTACGTCCCTGTAACTTAGCGGTACGGCCTAAGCGATCGCTAGAATTAGTACCAGACTTTGAAAAGAAAACCGTAAGTCGTAGTGTCGATTCATTCGACTAAAATTTCTTGAAGGCGGTGCTCCAGCATGGCCGCAGTCTAATGAGTGAAACAAGCAAAAGATAAAAGATGTGTATGCATGTATGTATGTATGTCCGCATGTATGTATGTCTGCATGTATGTATATATGAGGGAGTGTTTATCGAAGCACACATCTATTCTATCAGCATAACTATTTATTCACTTAACCTCTTTACTCCCAGATTTATCTATAAACATTCTACCCGCTTCATACCCACTTCTATCCTTGCATCACTTATTGTAGCTCTCATCTCTCTCCTCGTCTCTTCCTTCCTCCCTCCTCCTCTTCTTTCTCCTCCTCCTCCTCCTCTTCTTTCTCCTCCTCCTCCTCGCACTCCATTCATTGACGTCCATCGCCGCACTGACCCCTTCCCTTTTAATACATTTGTATAAACGCCCCGGTCGTCGTTTCTTGCCACTTATCTCGCCGGACAAACAAACAATGGATAAAGCTACCGTTGCCAATAGCTTAAACGTGGGCCGTAAATTTGGCAAGCGAGGGATTATGGCGATGGAGATATTTAAGAAGAGTAAAGCATGTATTAACCACAGATAATTGGCGACCGTTTTGCTAAAAAGGCCACCGTGGAATATTTCTTGGTGTTAATTAGGGTTTAGAATGTGAAGGAGGTGTCAACTCGGGGGATTGTGTTCGTTCGTCCCACTCCGCCCTACACACATACACATACATTAACTGACATAGACATACATGCACACACATACGCACGCACACATAGTACACACACACACACACACACACACTGATATATACCTATACATGGATATACGTACATGCATACGCAAACATAAATACATATGCACATGCATACAATAATGTGTGTGTATATATATGTGTGTGTGTATGTGTGTATATATATATATATATATATATATATAAATGTATGTATGTGTGTATATATATGTGTACATATATATATATACATATATATACATATGTTTACATATATATACAAACACACACACATATATGTATATATAACATGCAAATAGACATAAATAGACATACATACACATGCACGCATATGTGCGCCTACGCATACGGTCTGATCTAAGTAATATATATAAGCTTATACTTGAGTGGGTGTATACATATACACAACCACGTGCGTGTATAGGGATGATATAGATCGTTGTACGACATATGTCAATAATGTAAATATACGTATACATATAACATACAAATGATGCTGTGTGTGTGTGTGTGTGTGTGTGTGAGTGTGTGTGTGTATTCTGCCTATAGAAGGTAGTACCTTAGTTGTCAGTGAGTCTATAGTTTATCTATCACTACAGGTGTGGTGTCCTTTGGAAAACTTCCTCCTCCCGCCTCCCCCTCGCTGTTATCATTGAATTGTTGTTCCAATGTGACAGCTGCTATATACAAACAACCATTGATAATCCAATATGTTGTAGATTATCAATTTATCCTATTATCACTCTATCCTATTGTTTGTGTTTGACCAGTGGCGATTTTATTAATTATCCTCGGCCTTACCTTGTTATTGTTATTGCAATTATTTTTAACTTTATTTCATGTCTTCTTCTTTCCCCGTCACTTTATTTCCCCTTTCTTCTCCCCCCCCCCCCAATATATTTCCCAGTGACATCTTGTGGAATTTTTTTGCTAAATTTCCCCAGAAAACTCGTCTGTCTCAATCAATCTTATAGTTTGAGATACATCACATTCGCTGGCAAATCTATACTTAGCTATATATATATATATATATATATATATATATAT
>NC_068998.1:1394227-1398076 GCF_001194135.2 Octopus bimaculoides | reverse complement strand
TGTATATATATATATATATATATATATATATATAAATATAAATATCTATATATAGCTATATATATATATATGTATATATGTATATACATATATGTATATATGTGTACATATATGTACACACACACATTTATACACACGCAAACACATATTATTGTATGCATGTGCATATGTATTTATATATGTTTGCGTATGCATGTACGTATATTCATATATATAGGCATTTAACTAAATTTGACCGAAATTGATGGCTGAGCGTTTGGCCAATCAGATTTGCAAGGAGCCATGAAAGCATCGATTTGTGAGTTCGATTCAGCTTCAGGTTAGCTCATCATTTTTCGGTCATTTGTTTATATTTAAAATTGTCGTTTCAAAATCGGCGAATAAATATCATTATGATATATATTATATACAGTTATTATTATTATTATTATTATTATTATATATATATATATATATATGGGGAGTGTTTAGAAAGAGGGAGAGAGAGGGAGATAAAGAAGACAGAGAAACAGGTAGAGAGAAAAGTAAGAGGAAAGAGAGAAGGGTGACAGAGGGACAGGGAGGTAGGAATGAACAATGTCCGACAAGATGATATGACGAAATTTCCTTTGTGAAGTTATGAGTTCGTAGCTCCCTGCAGCAAACAATTAAATTTATACCACTGGTATCTAAGGTTGACACAAGGTTTCAAATTGAGCAAAGTGTTCCAGCCATTTCTACCGACTCCAGTATATGACTGGCATTTTAGTTTATCGATTCTCAAAAATACGAAATGCAAATTTGACCACGGTTGGGCTTGAACTCAGAACATGAAGATCATTTCATCGGACGCTCCTGCAATTCGGCCAATCTTCTACCGTAAATACGTAATATATGCTCCTATCAATAACTGGATAAGTTCTCCATTTCTAATGAAAACAGTAACGAGATCTATTGAGACTCTGTTCAGGTTAGACTATAGTTAATTATAACTAAAATACTGTTTATTATAACTAAATCTATTGAAAAAGAGTCTAAACAAAAACTGGAGTTTAACGAAAATTTAATCAGCTTCTACGGCCTGGAGTTATTTAATCGTTCATTATTCCCACCCGACGAGAATGATGGATGGCAGATTGGGTGGATATCTCGGCATTTTGATAGAACCCTTTACACTGTGTTCGAATCCTGTTGTTGGCAAACCTCCGTTTTTACCCATTCCATCGCGATAAAATAAATATCACTTAATCAACAATAAACCTTCCTTTTAAATGTGTGAAGCCGTGTCAATGTTAAGCAGACCTTCCTTTAAAAAGAAGACATCAAATAAAAATCTTAAGTAGGCATGGAACATATTTCTTCAGAAGGCACCGTTTTAATAAGAAAGCGGAAGGGAGAGCGAGAAAAATGGTGGACAGTTAATAAAACTGCAAGTTAGGTGAGACGTTGACGGAAATGAGGCAGGAGGCATGGGTAGAGAGGAGGAGGAGGAGGAAGGGCAAGGGTGGAGTATAGAAGCGTAGAAAAATATTATTAGTGTTACTGCTATTGTTATTATTGGCAATATAGGCACATGTCGTCGTCGTCGTCGTCGTCGTCGTCGTCGTAGTAGTAGTAGTAGTAGTAGTAAAAGAAATAGAACAACAACGACAACCGTTAACACAAATGTTAAAATGTAAAGTAAGCAATAAATGGCGGCTGAACTGGTGAGGGAAAAACGAGGAATTTTATGAAGAAGACTGAAGTCGTAGCAGAGAGGAGAGAAAGATGGGAGATTGAAGAAAAGGCGATTTTCAAGACATGGAACATCTAAAAATGTTTCGGAGTCGGGTGTCATGCGTAGCAGAGCGTAGCCAACAAGGAATTCTAACAGACCATTCCATTCACCTGTAACTTGGTCAAGCTTCCAGATGGTTAACTAAACTAAATCAGTTTGATCGCAACTTGTTACGTCCATTTATCGTCAATGAAGCTTGAAACAGGAAAACAAACCCCCGAGAAAACCATTTCCTTCTTAGATTTGTTGTTTTGCCAACGTTACTACAATGTTGTTGTTGCTGTTGTTGTTGTTGTGACTGTTTTGTTGTTGTTGTTGTTTTCATTTCAACACTTTGTCTCGATAAATTTGTAAATGTTTCAATTCATGTTTTAAAAACAATGTTACGGTTCTCGTTGTTGACGATGGGGATTATAATGATGGTGGTGATGGTGTTGGTGGTGGCAGGAGTGATATTGATGATGGTGGTGGTGATGATGATGGTGATGATGATAGGTGATGGCGGCAGTGGTGGTATTAATGCTGATAGAGGTATTGGTGGAGGAGTTGCTAGTGATGATGGTGGTGATGATGATGGTTGTGGTGGTGATAGCGGTGATGATAGTGGTGGTGGTTGTGGTGATGATGGTGGTGGCGATGGTGGTAATAATGGCGGTGTGGTTGTGATGTTATCACCCAGAACTTCATAACATTTGTATCAAAAATATCATTTACTTCTTTCTTTGTACATATGTCTAAATCACATATGCTTCAACACACATACGCATGTGCATATATATATATATATATATATATATGTGTGTGTGTGTGTGTGTGTGTGTGTGTATATAAGTGTGTGTACACGGAGTTTTTGCATTACTGTAAGGTGTCCTTCCTTATACACACACACACACACACACACACATAATTGTATATGTATGTATACACACACACATACATGCATATATACATATACATAATATATATATATATATATATATATATATATATATACCTCTGTATATTGCTTACATATATAAATGTATAGATACGTGTATACGCAGGCACATACACACACACACACACTTACATACTCATAAATATTTCTTTTGTACGTGGGGGTATAAATCTGTTTTATTTATTATTCCATTGTTAAAATAGTACAAATGTAGTGATGCATGTTAAAGTATGTATGTAACTATTTATCTAAGCACAAACACATGTATGCTTGCATGCACTGGTGTGTCTACATGTTCACATGTACATATGATTTTACACCAAAGCAATTGTCGTTTGGCTTTTGGTCAACGAGCAATGAGTTGATCAAATCCATTTTGGTAAATAAAAACTCTGCAAGCATTTAGAGTTTAAGGAATTTTTAAATTGACTTCAAGTAGCAACATTGAAGATTGTGTGATGTCTGGTTTCCGTTTTCGTGTCAGTTGATGGCGGTGAAATTATGCGTAACACTTGCAGCGATCTGATATTATGGCGTGGAAAAAGAGTGAAGAAAATGGCAGTGAATTACTGCGCACGCAGACCGGAAATTGACGGGACGGCATGTTTCACATAGGACGCTAGTGACGTGCGACTTTTCTTCTGCTTACGACAACTATCAAAAGAAGCAGGACAGAAAATGTGTTTGTGTGTGCGTGTGTGTGTTTGTTTGTGTGTGCGAGAAAGAGAGTGACACAGTGATTGAGTGTGTATGGATGTGTGTGTTTGTGTCAAAAATGAGAGGAAGGAGAGGCATATATATATATATATATATATATATATATATATATATATAGAGAGAGAGAGAGAGAGAGAGAGAGAATGTATATGTAAGGAGACAGTAAAGAGATGAGAGAATTTAAGGAAGGCGTGAGAGAGGAAAGATGTTTGGAATGACGGAAGAAAAATATTCTCGGAAAATAAGAAAATGAAAGAGAAAAGTAAAGACGCACAAGATGGGAGAAATGTTGGTGGGTGGGGCTAAGAGTGTGGATCTAATTATTAATGGGTAGCGTTGCTGTTTGATCCGCAGGTTTGTGAGTTCGCTTCATGGTAGCAGTATTGCCTGAGAGTTGATGACAAAGGTCCAGCACAAGACGGTATATATATATGTGTGT
>NC_068998.1:1384227-1389227 GCF_001194135.2 Octopus bimaculoides | reverse complement strand
CTATCGAACTGAGATAATTATTGATTATTATCATTAAAAGCCGATCGAATATTTCAATAAACATTTCAGTTTTGTACAGGGCAACAAACTTCCAAGAAGAAACGGTTACCCCAAATACAATCTCATTGAAATACCAAGATTGCAATAAAGTGTCTTGAAATTTTGAACGATAATTATCTATCTATCTATCTGTCTATCTATCTATCTATCTATCTATCTATCTATCAACCAGCCTGTCTGTCTGTCGGTCTGTCTGTAGGTCTGATTCACACACACAGTGTGTGGGGGAAGGTACGTTGTGTTTGTAAAACAGAGACTCTGTGTGTGTATGTCTGTGTGCGTGTGAGGTGTTTATAAGTTGTTAGCTGAAGATCACTTGGACGCACTTGCGGCCGTCCTGTAGTATTTCTTTGTTCTTCCACTCAGAACAGTGTCAAACCAAATGTTTATACCTACTTGTTGATGCCATAAAGAGGGACGTTTTGCACTTTCCATACAAAACGAACAAATTCACTTTAGACTCTTGATATTCCCAAGTCGCCATGATGGGTGCAAATAGACATTACATGCTTAAGAAAACAGTCAATATGTTTCTTGTCACATTTGCACACCTATGCACGTATACATACATACATACATACACACATACATACATACATACATACATACATACATACATGTATACATACACACATACATACATACAAACGTACATATATATATACATTTATATATATATGCATATATATGTATACACAGGCATACATATATGTCTTGCAAACATTATATATATATCGTGGGTTTTTAGAGATGTAGATATATACATAGATACACACACACGCACACACAAGCACATGTGCACATGTATACACATACACATAGCGCACACGTATGTCGAAGATTTGTATATGGGCATTTGCACATATATACATGTGCATGCGCGCGCGCGCGCGCGCGCGCGTGTGTGTGTGTGTGTGTGTGTGTATCAGTGAAGACTACAGACCAACTGTAAAACAACGATGATGTTCAAAGCGCCATCTACTGGTGTCAGGTGTTAGTGAGTGTTGACAGAGGAGTTGTTAGTAAAACATTGTTGAATGAAAGACGTCTGACTGTGACAACAACAAACAACAAATCACAGCAATCATACACCCCCACACACACACAGAATCACACACGCATGCACCCCAGGCATATATATGCTTACACGCACACATTTATACACATATGTATGCAGTCACGTGCACATATATGCATCCTCCATATGCATACATATTATATATATATATACATATATATATATATATATATTCTTTTCTATTCTAGGCACAAGGCCCGAAATGTTTGGGGAGGGAGCCAGTCGATTAGATCGACCCCAGTACGCAACTGGTACTTAATTTATCGACTCCCGAAAGGATGAAAGCCAAAGTCGACCTCAGTGGGATTTGAACTCAGAACGTAGCGACGGGCGAAATACTTCTAAGCGTTTCGCCCGGCGTGCTAACGTTTCTTCTAACGTTTCTGGTATAAATTATACCAAAATTTCCCATTATTCGTGAGATTAAATGGATCAGAACATCTATGGGTATACTTTGAAGAATTAGAATACGCAGATGGGATTTTCACGAGGACAAAGCATGGCTTATAACCCTATCTCCACACGCACACATGGTGTGTTATAGCACTGACTACCCATGCGGTCGTTGTGCATTCTCAGTGATTAAATATCTTGCTCAGATGAACTAAAATTGTACTAAGTTCATGAGTGTGTGTGTGTGTGTTTGAAAGTGGGTGAGAAAGAGTGTGTGAGTGAGTATTAGTGCGTATATATGTGTATGTGTAATGTGTGCGTTTATGTTGTTTAAACGCCAAACAAAACATGAGACTTTCTCTTTGATCTTTGATGAAGTAGTTTGTTCTTAAATTAAAATTACTATTCAGCGGTGAAGATACTCAGCTACAAGTGTGGAGTATACCAACAAATGGAGGGCGGTGATGGTGGTGGGGGGAGTACTCAAACTGTTTAGTGAGGAGGGGAGGGGTGGTCACATCAGTGACGAGTTACTTTGTCAGGGAATTTTGCCATTGTCACATTTTTGGTTTTATCTATTTAGTTTCGTTAATTTTCCATGGTATTAGTGAACAATAGCGTCGTTGGTCTCACGAAATTAGTGCAGAATATCTACATATCTTACTATGAATAAGTGTGGGATGTATGTGAGTCTGTGACATTGTTTTTGTTCCAGCTGGAAATCACAGGACTCAAATCTGAGATTGAAGAATCCTTGAAGGCAGCAAAATCGAAGACTCCACGCCATAAGACACCAACAGTAATATGAAACGAATACACTGGCTGCAGAATATCTAAAAAGATTGGGAAGAAACAATGACTCATATTTTATGCAGCTGCTCCGTGTCAGCCAAGGATGGATACGTATGACAAGAGTTAGAACTTACGTACACCCGAAGTTAAGTCTGTATCATGAAATAACAACAGAGAAGATAAAAACATTCACTAAAAGATATTTGATAGAATAAAGTAATCATACTCCATTTGGTCACTTCATACAGGCAGGAAATCGACTGGATATTGCTGCTAAAGACCACCAGGGTAATAATAATAATAATAATAATAATAATAATAATAATAATAATAATAATAATAACAATAATAACCTGAAATTTTTGGTGAGGGGGCAGTCGATTAGATCGACCCCCTTTATTTATCCACCCCGAAAGAATGAAAGACAAAGTCGACATCGGCGGAATTTGAACTCAGAACGTAAAGACGGACGAAATACCGCTAAGCATTTCGCCCGGCGTGCCCACGTTTCGGCTAGCTCGCCGCCTTCTTAATAGTAATAATGATAATGATAATGATAATAATAATAATAGTAATAATAATAATAATAATCGATAAGTAAATATTTCCGGTTCTGTAGTTGTGCCTGCCAATTTAATAGGTGTGGTATGACTTTAGCAGAACGGTGAAGAGTGTAAAATCGATTTAATAATGTGTTAAAGGAAGAGTTTACTGAGTAAGTAAAAAAAAACCCCAAAAAACAAAGCAAAAAGAGCAAAAAAATATATATATACGAAATAATGTAACAAGTGAGTTAAGAGTGTTTAAATGTGAGGTAAGAGGGCGGGGGTGGCGGGAAGAGGGAGCCGAGTGATGAAGTAGATTTACCACTTCACCAATTGCTATATTATGGCTGATTAACACATGTTCTATGCTCCGTTATGTGTCGACTGAATACCTCATTAAGCTCTACTTCGATTTCGTCCTTTGTTAAGGCAACGCTGGCCTATAACCGTATAAATGTGAATGGCTTTTAGTGTGATTAAGAAGAGGAAAATGCTTGGATCATAGGAAATAAGGAATGATTAGTTTCATCGGCTAAATGGACAATGCAACTTTTTTTCTTTCTAGATCAAGTAATGGTACCTTTATTAGTATCATTGAAGTATTATTATTATCATTATTATTATTATTATTATTATTATTATTATTATTATTATTATTATTGAGTGCTTTTGTTGCACAACCGAACACAGTTCTATGTACCTTGGATAGGTGCAGTGTTTTGTTTGGGTTTTCTGTTTTCTATTATATTGTAAGTCTTCTACGTAATGTGTGTATGTGCGTATGCGTGTGTGTGTGTGTGTGTGTGTGTGTGTGTGTGTGCGTGTGCGCGTGTATGTGCGTGCACGAGCGCGTGCCTACGTGTGTATGTGCGTGTAAGTATGTGTGTGTGAGCCAAATTATAATGATATTATCTGTCTGCTATACACGTATGTCGAAGTCCCGGAGTTTTGTTTAGGGTATTTCTTCACGTCTTTAAAAATCATCCTTAGAGTTTTTCTAATTTTAGGGTTCGTTTCTGTTCTCAACCCTAACCCTAACCCTAACCCTTTCCCCTCACATCCAGGTTATCTCTATTTGCTGATCCAAATTAAATATATTTGGACAATTTCTTAATGTCTTGGAGAAATACATTCTCATCTATTAGGAATAACGCTGCCATTAGCAGACAAGTGTTTTATTTCCTGCTAATCTTTGACAACAATATTCATTGGATTAATTTTAATCCCTTTGTGTGAATAGACATGTCCTCTTGGCTAAGGTCACCTTGGCGTACTCTGAAATCTTTCTTGGTCTATATTTGTACCAATTCTTTTCTGTGGTTTATTACTATTTATCCTGATCGAATAGATTTATGATCAAAGGCATGCCATCCATGGCCATCCAGCTTCTAAATGCAGCCAGGAATGTATTATATAATGTGTCCTGTGTTTCTACCATCTCTCTGGTAGACTTGCAAGGTCCCTCAACCAAAATTCTTGTTCATGACAAAAAATACTCCTCCAGTACTGTTCTGACCTCATCTACAGAGTTCATATTTTTTACCAGCCAAATAATTTTGAAGACTGCGGAATAAATTATAATCAGATGGGGCAATGTCCAGCGAATATGGTGGGTGGTGCATTGTTTCCCATTCAAACTACTTCTGCCTTTGGAATGTCATTCTCTCTGTATGTGGTTGAACATTATAGCTTTGAAACGATAACTGTTAAAGTCGGACTGCACTCTTCAAAACTTGTACTAAGAACAAGGACAAGGTAAAATTACTATCTCATTGCAAGTTGATGCAGATAGCTTATCCCGTCTCCCTCCGACGTTTAGTTCATGCAATTGAAAAAAACCCCGCTTTATTCATGGGATGACCCACCATATATGTATTAATATGAATAACGTAACGATAAATCTCCAGTATTTCATCTCCGTATATATGATGCCTACATTCATCCCCAGTTTAGGAAAGTTTAAACTCTCTGTCTGTCTGTCTGTCTGTCTCTCTCTCTCTCTCCCACTATCGCTGCCACTACCATCAGTACCAACACCACTATCGCCTCCACCGCCGCCACCACCACCACCACCACCACCACTAGCAACCGCCAACACCAGTATCACTACCAACACTACTGCCACCAGCACT
>NC_068998.1:1382959-1383846 GCF_001194135.2 Octopus bimaculoides | reverse complement strand
TATATATATATATATATATATATATATATATATATACACACACACACAACCATACACATACACTCACATCACACACATACGTATGACATAACACGTTCGTTCATAATTCGCACGGTTATACTAACACGCGCATACGTATACATGTGTCTGTGCGTTACTGTATATATATATATATATATATATATATATATATATACCCACAGACATATACACATATATATATACATACATTAATATTATGCATGTGTGTATGTGTGTGTGAGTATGTCCAATACAGATGTATAAACTTATATGTACATATACGCTCATACACATAGACATATTTGTACAAATATGTGTGTGTGTATGTGTGTATGTGTGTGCGTGCGTGTGTGTATATCCATGTGTACACTTATATATGATGGCTGCAGACTCGTGTTCGAGTCTTGCCATCGCCTGTTCGCGGATCCCAGACATGCCAAGGCTACGACCAACCATTTGTGTAATAGGTCTTACTCCGATTGTGCTGTTGCAGAATTATTAGTTTTATGACTGTAGCCATGCTGGAGCACCGCCTTTTAGTCGAGCAAATCGACTCCAGGACTTATTATTTGTAAGCCTAGTACTTATTCTATCGGTCACTTTTGCCGGACCGCTAAGTTACGGGGACGTAAACACACCAGCATCAGTTATCAAGCGATATTGGGGGGACAAACACAGACACACAAACATATACACACACACACATATATATATATACATACATACGATGGTTTTGGTCGGCCCGAGGTGATAGTAGAAGACACTCGCCCAAGCTGCCACGCAGTGGGACTGAAC
The DNA here is from genome assembly GCF_001194135.2 of Octopus bimaculoides. Classification (NCBI taxonomy): domain Eukaryota; kingdom Metazoa; phylum Mollusca; class Cephalopoda; order Octopoda; family Octopodidae; genus Octopus; species Octopus bimaculoides. Next base: position 1,383,030 of record NC_068998.1, on the reverse strand, counting down.
CCGGAATCGTGTGGTTGGTAAGCAAGCTATTTACCACACAGCCACTCCTGCGCCTATACGCCTATATATAT
>NC_068998.1:1380800-1382636 GCF_001194135.2 Octopus bimaculoides | reverse complement strand
TAGTCAAATGAAATATTGCATAACTTTTCCCATGACACCATCAACGCGCGCAATAGCATTAGAAGCAGAGTGGAACCAAACCAACCGTGACCAACAGTCCTTTCTATTATAAGCACAGGGCCCGAAATTTAGACGAGGGAGAGGGATAAGTCGGTTTTCATCGACCCCGGTGCTCAACTAGTACTTATTTTATGGACCTCAAAAAAATGAAAGGCAAAGTCGACCTCAGCAGAATTTGAACTCAGAACGTAAAGACGGACGAAATACCGCTGAGCATTTTGGCCAGCGTGCTAACAATTCTGCCAGCACACCGCATTGATGATGATAATAATAATAATAATAATAATAATAATAATAATAATAATAATGATGATGATGATGATGATGATGATGATGATGATGATGATGATAATAATAATGATAATAATAATAATAATAAAAGCCGTATCTGGCTACATTTAAATGAACAAAGTGTGTCGTTCTGCAGTTTTCTTGGTCAGGAAACAACAAAATAACAGCTATTGAGCCGAGTGGCCAGGCATTGCATACGAAATATTACAACAACAACAGAAACAACAACAATGGATGTAAAGAAGACGACGACGACAACAACAATAACAAAAGGTATTTATGGATGTGTTTCAATTTAAACCGCCACGGCTACATCCGGTAAAAAAAAGTTCCACTTCCGGCTTGTATAGCGTCGAATAGAATTGACGTCACGTAATGAAGTCAGCGTCTTCAGTTTAATGAATGCTCATTAAGTTACTCGTCTAAAAGCAAAATCCAGTTTCCAGCCTCAAATTCAATATTTTTGTTTTGTTCTTGTTGTTGTTGATGATGTTAGTGCTGAAGAGGAGTGCGGTCGGGGTGGCGATGGCTGTGGTGGTGGTTGTAGGGGTGTTGGTGGCGCTGGTGGCGCTGGTGATGTTGCTGCAGTTACTATTTGGGGTTTTAGTAGTTGACGATCTTATTGTCTTTCTTGTTATTGTTGACGTTGTTGTTCCAGTTATTATTATTATTATTATTATCATTATTATTATTATTATTATTATTATTATTATTATTATTATTATTATTATCATCATCATCACATCATCTCCATTATTATTATTATTATTATTATTATTATTATTATTATTATTATTATTATTATTATTATTATCATCATCATCATCATCATCATCATCATCATCATCATCAATATCACCATTATTATTATTATTATTATTATTATTATTATTATTATTACTATTTTAGGTGTATGTATTCTTGATTGGATGTTTGCGGCAAGTACAATAATAATAATGATGATGATGATGATGATGCTAATGCTGGTGGTAGCACTGGTGATGATGATGATGATGATGATGATGATGAAGAAGAAGAGGAGGAAGAGGAAGGTGTCGACAAAAATGAAGAAGAAGGAGTAGACCAGAGGAGGAAGAAAAAACAGGAAGAAAGTCAGGTGACAACAACAACATCAAACACTGCAGCAACAATAACAACAACAACAACAACAACGGTCATATTGATGCAACACAGGAAGAGCAACAACAACAACAACAACAACGTTTGTTTGATTTGAAGATGGGGATGGGGAGAACACTAAGTGGAGAGAAATAGAAAAATGGGGACAAACAGAAAACTGGACCCTTACACTAAATGTATAAACAAAGTATATACACACTTAGGGGAACCATAACACACACACCACACGCACACACACCACACACACACACACACACACATATATATATATTTATCAGCGCATATACAAATGTATATATATTGAATATGTATGTATATATACATATCTCTATCTCCCTCCTATAT
>NC_068998.1:1376288-1378301 GCF_001194135.2 Octopus bimaculoides | reverse complement strand
ATATATATATATATATATATATATATATAAACGTACATAGATGTCGTTACTTAACAGAGTTTTTTTGTTCCTCTTCTGCAGCCGATGCTGTAACAACATAATGGTGTTATAATGAGAGTTGATAATGTCTCATCATTACTCTTTCTGTTTCTGTTGCTGTTTCTGTTGCTGTTGTTGTTGTTGTTGTTGGTGGTGGTGGTCCTGTTTGTTGCTGTTTTTCTTTGTGGTTGATAATGATGATGAGGAGGAAGAGGAGGAGGAGGACAATAGAGACAATTAATATGTTGGTGGTGGTGAAGATCACGTTTGTGACGATGATGACAACGGAGACGATTATGATGATGATGATGGTGATGGTGATGATGATGATGACGATGTTATGGTCTGAACGGTTTTCCCATTAACGGCCATGTTTGATGAAACAACAATGCAATGTAAAAGAGAGTTAAAGCAATCTTCCGTTGTCGAAGTCAAATAGAGTTGATAACTTAATGACGACGTCCATACATACATACACACATACATACATGCATATATACATACATATATACATGCATACATACGTATGTACACGTATACATACACACAAACATATATGTGAATACACACAGACACACACACACGCATCCTTTCTTTCCTTTCATACGACCCTAGTGGTTCGCGATGCTGGTTGCGGTTGTTTGTAGTTGTTGTAGTTGCGGTTGTGGTGGCCACGGTTGTGGTGGCCACGGTTGTGGCAGTTGTTCTCGACACTTTTCTGTTTTTCTTTATGTATACTTCCTTTTTTATGACATTAAGTCAGGATTCGATGGGACTTAAGCTGCTATTTCTACCAGTTCAAGTGACCGCGTTCAGATTTATCAATTGCATCGTGAACGCTGTACGTAATATAGAGTATATTATGCCATAGCAAGTTGATGGTGCTGTTGTTGTCGTCGCCGTCATCGTTGTTGGTGTTTAACTTTAGGCGAGCCATAATATCCGCGACCATCCCGTCGGTTTGCATATCTAGGATTACATTGTACAGTGTCTGATTCTTTTTAAATAAACGTTAGGGAGGTTTAGCTGCTATGCTTTGCAGGTCGATTGATTCTATAGAGGATCTCTCATTGACTCATTACAGCTTGGGTTGAGAGCGGAATTCGAACTCAGGGCCTAAAGAATCGAAACATTATAACAATATTGCTATACACAAATACAATATTTAATAAGAATTCCTTCTATTGTAGACAGGCACAAGGCCTGAAATTTTGAGAGCAGTAGGGGTGGGGACTAGTTGTGGACCCCAGTGTTCGACTGGTGCTTATTTTATCGACCCCGAAACGAAGAAAAGGCAAAGTCGATCTCGACGGAATTTGATCTAAGAACGTAAAGCCGAAAGAAAAGCTGCAAAGCAATTTGTCCGGCTTTACGTTGAATAGAATTGGTTTTAAAGAGTTAAGATGCTCCATATGCCACGACAACGATGACGATGGCGTAAGATGATTTTATTTCATATTTTGATGGCGTTTTCTTATTGAGTTGAAGGACTTTGAGGATACCTGTTGTTCACACTTCCCACACTTGAACACACTACTCCCCACCCCAATTATACATCCGTATCCGATCCACCCTTACCCGATGTTGATACAAAACATGCATCAATGAGATTCAAGAAAATCACATATAAATACATTTTTGCACCGATGAAGCAGGAGAAAAATTATACTGTAGTGTCATCGTATTTGTTGGCTTCGTATTATCTGAAGATAGAACAAGTATGTTGTGTGTGTGTGTGCGTGAGAGAGAAAGAAAGAGATAGAAGAAAAAGAAGAAGAAAAAGAAGAGAGAAAAAGAGTGTGTGTGTGTGTGGTTGCGTGAGAGAGAGAGAGAGCAAGAGAGAAGAAAAAGGAGAGGAAGAAAAAAGAAGGGAGAGTGTGTGTGGATGTGTGGGTGTACGTGTGTGTGTGTGCATACAACTCATCATTGTAAATCACAAGTTTAAAAAAAAAGAAGAATGATAGCCGTCCCAGC
>NC_068998.1:1369598-1374815 GCF_001194135.2 Octopus bimaculoides | reverse complement strand
ATATATATATATATATATATATATATATATATAGGAGGGAGAATATACGAAAAAACAACAACAGACGAGGACAGGTGGTGTAAATAACAAAAGGATGTATTAGTATGACGCTCGGGAATACGGAAAGTCTTTGACGTTTCGAGCTACGCTCTTCAACAGAAAGAATACGGAGACAAGGAGAAAAACACGGAGAAAAAAAATTGAATAGTGTCCAGTCAACGGTCAATCATAATATGCAATATGTGTGTGTTTCTATCTATCTATCTATCTATCTATCTATCTATCTACACACGCGTGCGCGCACACATACACACTCTCACAGAACCCTTGTATATTACATATAGAACGACATGCATATATACGACATAATATATACACAGCTCTCTCTCACACACAGACTTGCGTAGATGTAAAAACACACACGTAAACACACACGCACATACCCATACACACTCACGCATGCGCGCACGTTCTTGCTTTCTCACGAATACGTTCATGCACGCTTGTAGTTCAACAATTACATCTGTTTAACCGCGCGTATTCCATAAACTTTTGCTCAATAAACACCTACAGACGTGATAACACATCCCCCTGGACATACTATTGACTAATTCCACATTAACTCCCCAGACGAAGTTAGAAGTCAATTAACTTAATTACAATTTATGAATAATGGCAATTACACGATATTAATTACAACAGATAGATGTGTTTTCAAGTCCTTCTTTTTTTATCTCCAGGATCAAAGAGTGATTTGTGATTTTATTGGCTGAAAATAAACGTTTTGTCATTGTCCTTCATTGGTACAAAAGCAATATATAGCGATCAATATTGAGTGTTATATATATATATATATATATATATATATATACGTCTGCGAGTGTGTGTGTGTATTTGCATGTTATACAATGTATCATCATTGTATAATGTAGAGGCGTAGAGGGCTATAAACGTGTAAAACAGATATATATATACATCGGAAGGCGATTACTGCAAAGAAACCTATGGACCACAACTGGCTACCTTACACACGCAGACACACACACACAAGCACACACACATACGCACACACACACACACACACGTACGTATGCATATGAGTTTGGCTGTGTGGTAAGTAGTTTGTTTACGAACCATATGGTTCCGGGTTCAGTCCCACTGCGTGGCACCTTGGGCAAGTGTCTTCTACTATAGCCTCGTGCCGACCAAAGCCTTGTGAGTGGATTTGGTAGACGGAAACTGAAAGAAGCCCGTCGTATATATGTGTATATATATATGTATGTGTGTGTGTGTGTATATGTTTACGTGTCTATGTTTGACCTCCCAACATCGCTTGACAACCGATGCTGGTGTGTTTACGACCCCGTAACTTAGCGCTTCGGCAAAATGAGACCGATAGAATAAGTACTAGGCTTACAAAGAATAAGTCTTGGGGTCGATTTGCTCGACTAAAGGTGGTGCTCCAGCATGGCCACAGTCAAATGACTGAAACAAGTAAAAAAGTAAAAGAGATATATGATATATATAAAAACACAGACACATACATATACAAACATACGCGTTTGAATGTTTACTTAAAGGACTATTTACATAATACCTTATGACTTGTCTTCGTACTTTTATCAATGGTCGACATACAGAGAATAAAAACAGTCGTCTCTAACGGTGTCTTAAAAGCGTTGCATTATTCCCATAATTTCATCTCGGTTATCTCCTTATAAACAAACAACCGACACAGACAGATATTCACGTAACGGCAGTCATCTTCCATCATCCAGATAACCACGGAGACAGTCGGGGGCGAAATAAACGGGGCAAGGTAAACGTACACACACACACACACACACACACACACACACACACACACACACACACACACACACACACACACACACACACACGCAAACACACGCATACATTTACCATTCTATGTGCAATCATGAGCAGAGCTATGACTTAAAGACATAATTATAGCGAAGTCAAAATCTACGAAACAATAAATATTTATATTTTGAGTTACTTTTAGAAATTCATTTTTAGTCTGATTATTTTGAAACTTTATTAGTCACCATTATTCTCCATCATTCTTCACCAAGTGCCTTGATTTTTCTCTATGCTACCTTTAGATCGGCATCGGTACATTTCCTGATTACTCTCAGATATCTTAGGTATTTTATAGAAAGCATATTATGTAAGGTGTGTATGTGCATGCACCGGTAAACACATACATACATACATTATCTTTGAACTTTTGTCTGCTGAAATGTGCTTGATTTGCATGGAATATATTGTAATACTGGTTTCAAATTTCAGCACAATGCCAACAATTTCGGGGGAGGGGGTTAAGTCGATTACATCGACCCCAGCGCTTAACTGGTACTTATTTTATCGACCTCGAAATTGACCTCGGTGGAATTTGAAATACGAATGTAAAGATGATCGAAATGCCGTTATGCATTTTTTCCGGCGTGCTTACGATTGTGCCAGTTCGCCGCCTTAGAATATATTGAGAAATTACAAAATTATCCTTTTGGGATCGATATAATTAGAACCAATTGAGCGCTGGGGTCAATGTAATCAATATACTCCCTTCCCCGAAATTACTGGCCTTGCCCCAAAATTTGAATTCAATATTACAAAATCATTTATATTCAAATTGATAGTTATATTCGTGAAATGTGTATACTATGTAGTGTCGAAACGCACGGAACTAAAGAATTAAGTGCAATGTCATAATTTCACTCTTAGTTTTTATGAATATATTCATGTATGTCTGGGCGTGTATATTTAGTGACTGGATCTCAGTTTACGACCAATTTTGTCTGATACTTGTAGTAATTTGTTAAATTCTGTATATGAATGGAATTTACCTTATCGATTCTCGGGTTTGATTTGAACCTCTTTTGTTATCGTCCGAACATTCTTAACGCTCCACACGACCTCATCTCCGACCCCCGAAAGCATATTTGGAGCGTGTGAAGTAGGTGATAGGAAAGAACTGCTCTAATGTTGCCCCGTAATGTAGGTGACAAGGACAGTGGTTCGATTTTGTGTGATGGGGTATTTGAGAGGAGAACATGAAGCAAAAGTAAAACCCAGTGGCATTTGAACTCACGAGCGTTAAATCTCGCCCATTAAGTATACCATCAATCGACTAAACATTGCGTCTCTGTATGGTCATTCAATCAGCTAGAAGTAGCAGCCATCTTGTTTCTGTTTTTTTGTTTCTTTTTAGTTACAAAATAAAGAAGCAAATGAGCTGGATACTGTAGTCCTAGATACACTATGACCGAGCAGCAAAAACAAACATCAAGTATAAAATAAATAAAATAAAAGATGTGGTGATTGTATCTTTGATCATGCGTCTGATTGATCAGAGTTTAACTGGGTCTAAACAACAGCAACATCAACAGGAATAGCAACAACAACAACAACAGACAAAGCTATAAGCAAGCCTCAATTAAGAATCCTTGTTCCAGAGATTTCATTGTCGTGACTCGGCGAATTCCAATCAAGCAGCAGGTGTCAATTTTCAGAAGCAACCAAGCGTGGAACGATCAGAAAAATTACGATGCGTTAAGTAGATAAATTAACGACATTTCCGGAATATTGCCCCACAATTAAACCAAATGATTATGCTACAACTCACAGCTCGATCTCGGCACATTTCCAAAATTACATTAAAAAATGGTGGTCGGACATCACAGGGTTCGCTGAAATATTGATGTAATATCAGTTTCATTAATTAGCTTTTTTTTGTTTTTAGAAAAATGATTGAGGCATCAAACACCCCAACCCCTCTACACACACACACACAGACACAGACACGCACACGTGTATAGATATATATATGAACATATCTAGAAGCATATATGTACATCTATATCTGTGTATGTGTGCGTGTGCGTGTGTGCGCACGCGTGCGTGAGTGTCTGTATAACTGTTCTGGTTTGACAAGTGAGTTGACCAGAGGCCGCACGTTGAGATAGAGACCCATACATCGTAGAAGAAGAATTTTAAACATTCGACAACACGTAGGAACTTCTCTTCACCTTTTATTTATTTCTAAATAGTACTGTCTATTAAGAATCCCTAAAATGTTTCGTCGCGCTTAAACCAGATGTCCACTGACACAATTTAGCGAGGTGCGCTGGCACTATCTGTGACCAGGTCGCAAGAATTACATGAAACTTTTGGCACTTCTTTATACACTGTTCTACTTAGAAATAAGCGGAAACTGAATAATACTTTTGGTGTGTGCTTAAATGTTCAAGTGAAAGACGAAGATCAATTTCTTCCCGTGATAGATAGATAGATAGATAGATAGATAGATAGATAGATAGATAGAGACAGAGAGAGACAGATAGGCAGATAGATAGATAGATAAATAGATAGAGAGAGAAAGAGAGAGGAAGAGAGAGAGAGAGTGTGTGAGAGAAAGAGAGTGTGAGAGAGAGAGAGAGAGAGAGAGAGAGAGAGAGAGAGAGAGAGAGAGAGAGAGAGCGCTATTATATTTACCAATTACTGTTGAATTTTGTGTGTAATGAAGTGGGAAAAGCTGTTGCTGCTGTTATTGTAAAACCAGTCGATGGCTGATGAGGGCTGATGTTTAACAATAGAATCAAACAGAAAATATATCGATAACCCCTGTCATTTCACCTGCCCAGATAATAATTGTTCTTATTTTGACAGAGAAGCTAGGTAACAATCACGTAAGAAGCCAACAGTCAACCATTATGTGGCCTTCGATGAGCTAGAAATAATAGCTAAATATCCCTTCAATGAAATGGAAGGTTTCACTGGATAAAGTAATTAGGAATACGACCGTAGAACCAGAAAAATTGTTCGGATGGGATGTTCACAGCAAACTGGCCTTTTATGGGTGGTATTTCTGGCCTGGGGCTAAACAAGTATAATAAGAAAACGTTTGACTTTGTTCCTGAAGCATTTAGAGCTCGACGTTGCGAGTTCAATTTCGTATCGATTTGTAATGAAAGGAGATATTTAAGAGGCCCTGTTCACTTGTGAGGATTCCTGTGGTGCCAACCAAATGACCTGAAAATGAAAAGAGACTAATTAGCTGAGTGCTCATCCAACCAATACAACAAACCACAGGTGGTCCCGGGGAAGGACGGAGGAGAGGGGAAAGAATGGGAGAGAGGAAAAGAAAGAAAGAAAGAGGGAGAACGAGAGCGGTGTATATATATATATATATAT
>NC_068998.1:1366183-1369588 GCF_001194135.2 Octopus bimaculoides | reverse complement strand
CACTCTTAGTCGAATAAATCGACCCCAGGACTTATTCTTTGTAAGCCTAGTACTTATTCTATCGAAATCTTTTTGCCGAACCGCTAGTTTACGGGGACGTAAACACACCTCCTCCTTCACGTTATTCATTCACTTTGTAACTAGTCTTCCTCTCACTTAAACTCTCTCTCTCTCTCTCTCTCTCTCTCTCTCTCTCAGTATCCTGCTACACCTCACTTTACTTCCCTTTCTCTCTCTTTGGTGTCTCCCCTTCCTCTCTCTATATCTCAACATTTCCTCTCTATAACTTTTACTCTTCCTCCCCTTCCTCCTCCTTCTACACACACAAACACTCTCTCTCTCACACTCTCTCTCACTCTCTCTCTCACTCTCTCTCTCACACACTCTCTCTATCTCTCTCTCTCATACAGTATACTTCTATTTGTCCATTCTTTCTCTTTTCTCTCTATCTTTACTCTTTCCATTTCATTCCTCCCCTTCTCTTCTCTCCGCTAATAACTCTCCCCCTCTTATTCTCCCCCAATCTTTCCCCCCCTCCCATAATACCATTCTCCTCTCACTAACTCCACCCCCAATCTTCACACAAATGCACCGAATCGCCTGACCATTCCTTCACAATAGATTGATCACATGTCCAAACTGTCTGGACACTTGTTCCACTTCATTGATGCTGGATATCTCTCTGATGACGGTGATGGGGCGGGGGCAGGGGTGCAAGAGGTGACTGGCGGTGACAGATCTGGTTAGCATGCATATGCGCGCGCGTGTGTGTTAAGTGCGTGGCTTTTTAGTCAGAGAGTTGGTTACAATTATAAGGTGAAAGGTTCGATTCCCGGACCCGATCGCGTGTTGAACCGTTGAGTCTCATCAACTGAAAATGAGCACCAAGCGACTTCTGGGGCCACTTTGTCCCTCAGGTATCAATTCTTGAGTGTTCCGCAGGGTCAAGAGAAAGTCATCTACCTGCAACCATATATGTCTCTAAAATAATGGTTTTAAATTTTGTATTTTATAGATATTCTTCTTCCGTGCGTAATCCATTACATAATATCAATCAATCAATCAATCTATCTATCTATCTATCTATCTATCTATCTATCTATCTATCTATCTATCTATCTATCTATCCATGTAATTATAATCAAATCACACACACACAACTATTTCACATCCATTGTTTTCCTTCTTATGTTGTCCTCGATATTCGAAATCTCTTTTCTTTACATTGTCTATCACTGCAGTGATATTTACAAACAAGCAGTTCCATCGACTTCATAAGCTTGCGGTGTTAAACGCCCGAAACCACATTAGTTTTGGTTTCTATGGCTGACGAGGGGTGTTCCATGTTTAATTGTGATCTTCAGTTCTTTCCATGTCGTACTTCGATATTCACCACAAGACCCACACAAGCACATGCACTTGCGCGCGCGCGCACACACACAAACACAGAGGGAGGAAGAGAGAGAGAGGGAAAAAGTGAAAGAGGGAGAGATAAAGATAAGACATAGAGATTGACAGATATATATACATAGATATATATGCGTGCATGTATGTATATATATATATATATATATATATATATATATATATATATATATATATATATATATATATATATATATGAATATAATATATGTATATTTATGTATATACATAGATACATATGCATACATATACATACATAGACATACGCACACACACACACACACATATATGCTTACATATTATATATTATTTACTATTTATTATATATATATGTATATATGTGTATGAATGTATGTATTATGCATGTGGTGTGCATAAATATGTACACATGCACGCATATAAGTACATACACACACACACACACACACACACACACTTGAGTATGTATGCTTATATACATACACTTGTTTATATTGAAAAAGATATATATTTTCAGGAAGCTAAAATGAGGTTCCGTCGGACAGAGATGTGGCGGGAGGGGTGGGGTTGGGGTGCGACGAAGGGAGCGAGATATATAAGAGGGGGAAGGGTTGGAGGAGAGATAAGAAGAAGGGAAACACACCGGAGAAGCGTGGGTGCAGGCGGAGGAGGAGTATTGAGAGGGGGAGGATGGGTAGGTGCGCGGAGAAAATGGACGATAACAAATGATGTTTGGAGAAAGGAAAGAAGGGAAGAAATTGAAAGCTGTTACAATAACGGTGAAATAACAACGAAAAGAAATAAAGAAAAAACGTCACGAAACAGAGAAGGAAGAAAAGAAGTAAGGAAGAACAGTAACAACAACAACAACAACAACAACATAACACGATAACGGTGATCTCCCACCCACAACAAATCATATCACACATACACACAAATCTGTGTGTATGTATGTACGCACGTATGTGTGTATATGTTGCATACATTTATATATATACATGCATATATACATACATACATATATATATATATATATATATATATATACATATATATATGTATGTATGTATGTATGTATGTATATATATGTATGTATGTATATGTGTGTGTGTGTAGGTGTATGCATAAGTATATGTATGCGCGTATATATATATATATATATATATATATATATATATATATATGAGGAGAAACATGTATTTATGTGTACACGCACATACAAAGAGACATGAATGCACAAATGTGTAATTATACTATACACATCCATGCACAAAGACGTGCGCACAAACACATACATACACTCACACACACACACACACCTACACACCTACACACATACACCTACACACACACAGACGTCAACACTGCCCTTGCACTGGCGCACTTCTGACCCATTGCATTAATTCGGTGCATGAAATCCCAATACGAAACAGGTCCATCACGCACCAACTTGGCTTATTTCCGGCTGCCGACATAGAGCAGACCAGTTCTCATTTTGGCGCGCAACCCGATGCCTCCTTTAATTAACAAATTATTTAGTTGATTTGCGCAAATAGAAGTTTTTCTGTAAAGTAAGCTGTAAAATTAGTCGTTTGTCACGCAGTACCGACTTCATTGACAATCTGACGAACATCTTAGCATCAGTCACATTAGCTCTCTTACAAAAGCATTAAGAAAAAATATACCGTCTTTCCCACCTAGCTACTCCCTCCGCCTCTTTGTCAGTCTGTTCATCTCTCTGTCTGTCTGTTTGTCTGCTTGTCTGTCTGTTTGCCTGTCTGTCCTTTTGTCTGTCTGGCTGTCTCTCTTCACCTAGTTATCTTTCTCTCTCCCTCTCTCTCTCTCTGAGTATATTATGTATCGGTATATATATATGTATGTGTGTGTGAGTGTGTGTTTCTATATCTATATATGATATACATGTATATATATCCATATACATATATATATATATTTATAGATGTGCATATATATATATATATATATATATATATATATATA
>NC_068998.1:1362377-1365750 GCF_001194135.2 Octopus bimaculoides | reverse complement strand
CCCCCTCTCTCTCCCTCCCCCCTCTCTCCTTCTGTCTATCTATCTCTTTCACACATACACAGACACCTACATACGCACTTCTCGCTCTGCCTCGTTTTCTTTACAGATGATCCGATTTCGGTATTCCCCGAGGATGAGTGTAAGTATGTATGCGTATATATTAATTAATGTTTGTTTCTACGTCTAGTTATATTAAAAAGCAATTTAAAATCAAACTGATGAATTCAATCAATGGTTTTCGTAAGGTGCGGTTTTTGTCGAATCTAAACTTCGAGCACTGTAATATGTGGCCAACTTCACTCTGTCTCTTGCGCATGCGTACTCATTAGATATTCGGCACTTCAACGTAGTTCGACGCGAACCTAGAATGAGACAGATTAAATCTTGTGTGCTCGGGACCACCGAGCTAAAATGAACATTTTCGATACCTCTCTCTTTTATTTTATGAAACGCAAAAACAGCGTGAACTTGCAGGATGGTATACACTGTGCACAGAGATGTTGCTGTAACGGAACGTGTTTGCCAGAAATGGGTTTCAAGATTTCGATCGGGAAATTGTTTGGTACAAGATGCACCTCGTTCTGGCCGCCAATTGCGATTAACAGCGACACCACATCCTGTTACGTGACCGGGATGATTGCATCTTTTCACCAGATGTCCACATTGTTTGTTGAAAATCATTTGCGTCACCTTGGTTACGTCCGCCGGTTCGATGTTTTGGTCCCACAGCAGTGGAATGAGGCTGACCTCGCCCATTCCAGCTGCGATTCGTTGCAGAAACATGATAAAGTAAATGGTGACAGGACGAAAACTTGATCATCTAAAACAATGTGTAGGGTAAACGATGACGGGGGCAAGCACAGCGAACCGCCACAAACAACCTCCAAAGCAGGAATTCATCCGAAGAAGATTATGCTTCCAATTTGGTGGGGTTCGAAGGATATTGCATTTCATGAGTTTCTTCCCACGGCCAGAACTATCAATTTAGGAGTGTATTAATGACCAGCTGGACAAATTAAAGCGATCCACTAAAAGCGTTCAGCATTTGCTAATTGTAAGTGCATTGTCGTTCATCACACAATGCCTGACCATGCACTTCTTTGCAGACGAGGCAGAAATTACTGGGGCTTGGATGGAAATATTATGTCTCACTCTTAATATTCGCCCGAACCTTGTGCTTTCTGATTTCTACAAGTTTCTCTCTCTTCCAAATGCATTGAATAGACAAACCTTCATATCTGAAGGATGAAAAAATTCCCCTGGAACAATTTTTCACCAATATTGACAGAAAATTCTTCAAGTGGAGAATAATGGATTTGTCTTCAAAATTCTTGAATGAAGCAAAACGGTAATTATATCATTTATTGAATAAATCGCTGTTTCAAATATGGCTCATTTTTTCACTTAGAAAAATTGAACGGACTTTTTGGTCAATCCATTATTTATCGTAATTTTCCTAAAAGAAGGGTAACATTGACTTTGACGATTCTGTCAGCTAATCCACCCTGTAACCTTTATCTCATAGTCTTGAATATTGTGTTCTTTTATTTCTTTTATATGTTTCAGTCCAAAACCTGTGGCCATGCTGGAGCACCACCAGTTCGTCGACCTTATCCTATAGATAAGATTGTATGTATATATGTATATGTATTATGCATATGCATATGTATGTGGAGGCGCAATGGCTCAGCGGTTAGGGCAGCGGACACGCAGTCGTAGGATCATGGTTTCGATTCCCAGACCGAGCGTTGTGAGTGTTTATTGAGCGAAAACATCTAAAATTCTACGAGGCTCCGGCAGGAGATGGTGTTTACGGTCACCCTTCCTTTTACTAATATTTTAAAGAACACACACACATGCACGTACATGGGCGCAACACACACACACACACACACACACACACAAATACGCACGCATTCGTTTATAAACATACACACAAACACATAAATAAACAAATACACACTAAAAGAGATACCTCCTCGCACATCCACAACAACACAAAATTACTGACACACACACACACACACACACAAACAGACACACACACACAAACAGACACACACACAAACACATACGTACACACATAACTACCCCACTCCCACACACATAATCTATTTACAAACTCCTTCCTTCACTCTCTCCCTCTTCCTCCTACTCTCTCTCTCCCTCTCGCTTATTCTCATTCTCATTTCCTCTTTCCTCATCTCATCCATCTCACCCACACTTCCCCCTCACTCACACCTCCCATTTTTTCCATCCATCAGATATCCCTCCCACTCCCTCTCTTCCACTACCTCCTGCCTCGCCTCCTCATCCTTTACTCTCCATCAATGTAACTTACACTGCTCCCCCAAACCCCTCCTTACTCTCCTCTCGTTCAGGAGATGATTTCCTGGGTGAAAGGTTAGATAATAATTTCCTAGGTCAAAGGTCAGATATAATTTCCTATGTCAAAGGTCGCATTTAGCGTGGTAAACATGATCGAACATGGCCAACAGATTACTAATTAACTGGACATCACACGGTCAATTAAAAGGAGTAATCGGGTCAGTACACGGCTTACATCACTAACCGCTACTCGCCAACATCCACCGCCACCACAATCACCACCACCACCACCACCACCACTACTACTACTCCTACTACTACTAGGAGTAGTCATTCACTTCTACAAACAACCACCAAACTCCTGCTCCACCTCCTCCTCCCGTTACTACTATTACTACTACTGCTGCTGCTGCTGCTGCTGCTACTACTACTACTACTACTACTACTGCGCCTATATATTATACATAGATATATGTATATGTATATGTATATGCATTTGTGTGTTTATATACACATACATACATCTATGTATGTATATATGTACATATGTATCCATGTAGGTATGTATGTATGTATGTAGTTAGGTAGGTAGGTAGGGAAACAACGAAAGCCGGGAACAAATGTTCCCCTTTTCCGTTTTCTGGGAGCTTTCATCAACTTACCAAACTCTGGCAGCCAAGATGAACTGTCTTCATGAATAACGGGCGTCACATTCAGCCAGGATCTTGTCTCTCCACTCTCACCCCCAAGCACCACCACCAACACCACCAACACCACGTAGAAGCATCACTGCTCCCCCTACTTTCCCAACTCCATCATCACTATCAACAACAGAAACAACATCAACAAATGTCACTCGCTCATTTTATAACATATTCTTCTTTATAATATTAATGTTGATGGCGGCCGTGAAAACGGTGGTGATGGTGGTGGGGATGTTTGTGGTGTTGGTGTGACGATGATGATTGTAGTTGTATTCGTGGTGATGTTGGTGGCGATGGCGCCGATAGTGATGGTGGTGGCGGTGGTGGTGGTGGTGGTGGTG
>NC_068998.1:1345291-1362309 GCF_001194135.2 Octopus bimaculoides | reverse complement strand
GGTGGTCTGCAACAGAAGAGCAGAAGTGTCACCTTGTTACCAATTCCGAAACTGTCAAGGGAGTGATAGGTTTGTCAATTCCGCCTCTTAGAGTTAAGAGTAGCATCAACTCTACCCGCCACACCCTATACCAACCATTCCCCTGCCACCCGACATATTCCGGGTACCGATACCGGCGATGGAATTTCTGGAAATGGCTTTTATATTTTACGACCTATTCCTCCTGGTTCAATTAACCTTACCCGACCCGACACCCGACACCCTATCAGCCCTTCCAAAACATCCCGTTTATGTTAAGTAGAAACATAACTGGTCCATCTTACCAGTTGCAGGAGGAAACAGAGTCTTGGATTGGTCAGGAAGATGACCATTCTGAGTCCAGTGTCCTTGGATGGTCAGTAACAGAAGAGTGTTGAGCAAGGGGTCCACTGGGGTACATTGAGCTACGTCACATCACGTTTTGAGGCTGAAATCCTGCATTTCGCCCCGCTGAGGTTCATAGAATACGTAACACTTTATAAAATGGAATGGAATAATTTAACGATAATCCGTCCAATAAAATGTTTTAAATATAATCCCTCCCCACCCCACTCATTCACTCGATATATTCAGGTGGGTGTTTTGATTTTCATAATGCATAGACTATATATACATATGCATATACGTGTGTGTGTGTGTGTGTGCATATGTTTATATATATACACACACAAACACAGACACACACACATACGCTGGCGCGCGCGTGCACACGGACATACGTGTTAAGGTTTTTATGTTGAGTTATAATAAACGCAATTCAACATTAAATTGAAGGATTATTCAATACTTTCTGTAGAGTCCATATTTATTTAACTTTTACAAGGTTGGGGGGGGGGGTAACTGTAACTTCTAAGTTTCGTCCTGCTAGTCTTCATCACACACACACATGTACACACGTATATGTAATAAATTACCTGCTAGTGTGAAAAAAATCAAGATTAATCGTTAATGAATGAAATTTGGTTGGCCAGGAAGGAGTGAATTATATCAACCTCAATATATAACTGGTATTTTACTTCATCGATCACCAAATGATGAAAGTTTCATTAGGGATCTCTTTAGGATTTGAACTCAGAAACACAGAGCTGTAACTAAATACGGCCGGGTATGTTTTTCGATGCTTGAATAAAACATTTACTCTACCCATAAGGAAATAAACAACTCAAAGTGAAGTAAAACAACCCGAGAATTGAAACCGGTTCGCTGTTTTTGCAGCGCATATATAAGATAATGAAAACGTCACATTACACCGCTTTTAACTAAGGGAAAAAAACCCACACTAGACAAAAGCAAATATAAAAAAACAATCGTATAACATAAAACCCTCATATATATATATTGTGTTAAAATACAAAGTGGGGATTTTAGAAAATATAAACCACCCCCACCACCACCACCACCGAAAAAAAAAAGCAAAAACCCGCAGAAAATTTGGTAAATAGTTGAAGAGAAATGGTTAAGTGTTGTTTTGTGGTTGACGGCAAGAATGTTGGAATGGAAGCAACGAATCAAAGTTGTCTTGTTAGATGTAAACATTCCTAAATCTTTCGATCGTGACATGACACTTGCTACAAATAAGATCTTCTCCAAGAAGCCATATTCTGCGAAAATGACGCGACACTCCTGAAGGATTTAGGACCGACGAATAAAACCGAAAAAGAAAGAAGAAAATAAAGAAAGGAAGAAAGACAGATAAAAGAAGGAAACGATTTCTCTGGTCTTATTGTTGTTGTTGTGGTTTATAACCTTTTAGTGTTGTTGCTGTTGTTGTTGTTCTCATTGTTGCTAATGGCCACTTGTTACTCATGTTGTTATTTCTAATGCGTGGAGGCGCAATGGCCCAGTGGTTAGGGAAGTGGGCTCGCGGTCATAGGATCGCGGTTTCGATTCCCAAACCGGGCGTTGTGAGTGTTTATTGAGCGAAAATACTTAAAGCTCCATGTGGCTCCGTTATTATTATCTTTCTCCGTTTTCTTCCTCTGTTTAGACGAACTTTCCTACCTTTTGTAACCTTCGCCCTGTCTTCGTCCTTCCATGTTTTTAATTGATATTAGCCCTTGTGGCCAATAAAACGAATTATTTATTATTATTCTTTTGATGATAATGATGATGATGATGACGACGACGACAACAGTGACTATGCTGCTGATGGTAAGGAGGAGGAGGAGGAGGAAGATAATGATGATGATGGTGATGGTGATAAAAATGCTGCTGCTATTGGTGACGGCGGTAATGATGATGATGGCGATGGTGTTTCATGGTTAGCTTTATCACTTGTTGACAGCTGGCAAATGAAAGCAGCCCCCGTCATTTCCCCATCTCCTCGTCCCCCTTATTCCTCCGCTCGGCACCAACCTTCGTTCGCTCACTGGCCCCTCGTCCCCCTCCCTCGGCCCCCGTTCCGTTGCCGTCTCTCTGCCATCACCAAAGTAATTTGTATGTTTTAACAGTTGTAAATAAAATAGGCGTTGGACACAATACACGTCAGAGGAACACATTGGAGACGACACACACACACATGCACGCACACATATGCACACACACACACACACATACACTCGCACACACACGTTCTCACACATATGAATATACATAAACACATATACCCAATGCTGATGGATGTCCGGTGCTGAGAAGCTTGATCAATGGTCCCTTCCTGCTGAAATTATCCAACTCTTTGGTGAACCACCGGAATCCGAGGTTCTTAATAATTTCGGGTCACTCAGCTTTCGTGCCAGTATCTTCCAAGAGACAAAATCCATTAGGATCATTGGACAGACAGATATTCCAATCTCTCTTATTTGACAGACTCCCCGCTTCTCCCCACGTCCGTGCAACCACTCACCACTGACCGTATCTCAGCCACCGTTCTCCGGTTTTCTGACCCAAATCGAGACGGACCGTTCGGGTGATACCCCCACCCCACCAACCCCAAACAGTCGGTCATCTTGCTGATTCCAAAGCACTCACTTCAAAAACACTGTTGGTAGCAATAACAATGATGGTGTTGGTAATGGTGATGATGATTGACAACGACAACGACGATGATGATGATGATGATAACGGTCACGACGACGATGTTGATGATGATGATGATGATGATGATGAGGAGGAGGAGGATGATTACGATAAAGGTGTTTACGATGATGATGACGATGACGAGAATCTTTTCAATGAATAAGATTAAGAGAAGAAAAAAGAAAGGAAAAATTGCGCCTCAGAATTCAATTCTAAAATGCGTAAATGGTTAAAATCTGAAATCGAGAAATAAATTGATGAATTTAACATTAGATTTATTAGTTAGTATTTCCTGCAATTAATAAAAGAATGGTTCAGAAGGAGAGAGAGAGAGAGAGAGAGAGAAAGAGAGGGGTGAGAATGTGAAGGTGGTGAGGTGAAGAAGGGGGTAACAGAAGGGGGATGCAGAAAAGAAAGAAGTAAGGAGGTGAAGGGAGAGGAGAAGAAGAATAACAAGTGAAGAAGAAGAGGAAAGAAGAACGAAGACAAGGGAAGAAAGTAAAAGGAAAAGACATCAACATCAACAAGTGGGAAAAAGGGGAGAAGAAGAAGGGAGAGAAGAAGAAAAAGAAGAAGGGCGGTGTAATTACAACAATCAAATCTAAAATGGTAATAATTGCATTCCCCTCCTCACACCATCCCCCCAGAAGTCGCCATTTTTCCTGCGTCTCTCGATAAAGCAATGCTGGACGACATATTGTTTCGTATTACATTTTATATTTAAGCCTTTCTATATTTAATTCTCTCTCTCTCTCTCTCTCTCTTTCTCTCTCTGTCTCCCTCTCTCTCTCTCTCTGTCTTTCTTTTTCTCTTCCTCTCTCTCCGTTCAGCAACATTTAATTTTTGACAAGATTTATTCTTCTCTTGAGTATTGTATATAAACACAACCACACGTAACGAATAAACAAACACATACAAAACACACACCACACACACATCAATATCAATATCAATATATATAAAAGAGATGGGAACCTTTTCCTCTTTGATCAGTTTTGGGACAATGTTGGGGAAAAAAATTGTGTCGCAGTGTACCTATATGTTGTGATCCTAAATTGTGCAGGGGACGTATGGCCCGTGGTCCCAGCCTTGGATGAACCTTGAAGCTAATGTTCAGGGCGTTTGGGCAATGCTGGCGATATATTCTCCATATCGGGCAAATGATGTCCCGCTCGCGGCGGCGCTGGAGAGAGGAGAGTTTCAAGGCTTTGAGGCGGTCCCAGAAATCAAGATCAGTCATGCCCTTAATTCGTTCAAAATTTTGCCCATCAGAAATAGTTATTTGAATGTATATATGAGAAAGTGAGTCTTCCTACATATAAGTATGAATAACCAGCACTGTGCTAACATTCATTTATGCTATGTGTATGTGTGTGCGCGTATGAATATACGTACACACACACGCACACACACACCTACATACCTACACACACACATATATATACATACATGTACATACATACATATTTATATATACATACATATGTATATACATATATACATATTTACACACACACATATATATACTCACCTCATGATGTGTGAAAAACTGTTTGTGAAACTTGTATCAGTAATTGTGTTTGAAATAGGTTTCAAGGGAAATGAATGGATTTTTATGAGGTTCTGCGGAGACTTCATGTCTTCGGTGCCGTCATTGCTCCGAACGTAAAATGGTCAGAGGTCATACTGGAAGAAGAATATTGAGAAGAAATCAGAGATTTATTTCTTTCTTCGTTATTTATTGCTACAAATTGCCACAAGTTTAAAACACGGTCTTTAAAAATTCGTTGGGTAATTTAGAAATTGTCGAAATCTTTCATTATAGTTTTCTCACATTTTATGGCGAAATCTTCCGCGAAAATTGGAAACCGTTTGACTCTGAGTTAAACATTCTATGTTTTAGGTAAATAAAATGAAATTTCCTTATGGAAGATATGACTTTCATAAACTCACCCAAACACGTAGACACACACACACACACACACACACACACACACACACACACATATGTATATATATACTCATAGGTGGCAGTTGTGGTGCTTAGGTGGCGACGATTAGCTGGGTCAGCGTGGAACGGGCTTTCGTTTGCAGGTTTATGTAGTTGTGATGCTACATATTCTTTGATTCTTTTACATATTTCAGTCATTTGGCTGCGGCCATGCTGGAGCACCACCTTTTAATCGAAGAAATCGATCCCAGCACTTATTCTTTGTAAACCAAGTATTTATTCTATCGGTCTCTTTTTGCCGAATTGCAAAGTTATGGTGACGTAAACACACCAACATCGACTGTCATGCGATAGTTGCATATCTATCTATCTATCTATCTATCTATCTATCTATCTATCTATCTATCTATCTATCTATCTGTCTGTCTGTCTGTCTGTCTGTCTGTCTGTCTGTCTGTCTGTCTGTCTGCCTGTCTGTCTAGGTTGAATGAAGGCGAGCAATTCGAAATCACTGTCAATTTTTTCCTTGCAAAATTTAATAAAAATGTATTCTACTAAGAAGTGTGTGTATATATATATATGTGTGTGTGTGTGTGTGTGTGTATGTATTTGCGTGTGTGTATATGAGTGTGTATGCGCGCATACCTACACATTCTTATACACGTGTGTCCACCCGCTGTTTATTCATTTCTGTTTTAATCGCTTCAACTCCATATTACTCGGCCCATTTGCTACTAAAGTGGTATGACCTCGTCTCATAAATCCACTTGTTTGTGTCTCTCTAATAAAATATTCATATTTTTACCCGGTCCCCACAGAAATGTTGCTGTCCCCTAAACCCCTGTAACTTTAAGGAAAGCCACACCGTTGTGAGGGCCTACCGCGATCTCTGTACGGAGAGCTGTGGAGACTGGAAATTTCTCATCAACTTTATTCGAGGATCAAATAGCAGAGAAATGTCTCGAAAGAGCCATTTGGGGAATTAAAAGTCACAAAATAACGTAGGTCTTTCCTCTCTTTCTCTGTCTCTTTCTGTCTCTCTCCCCCTCAGCCTTTCCCTCTAACCCTCTTTCTCTTTCGTCCTCTCTTTCTCTCCCTCTTTCTCTTGCTTTCTGTTTCTCTATCTCCCTCTCTATCTCACTTTGTTTCTGTTTTCATCTATATGTCTGCGTTTTTTCTCAGTTTTTCTCACTCTGTTTGGCGCACATACATTTGTGTATGTGTGTGTGTATGTGTGTGTGTGTGTGTGAAAAAGAAAGTGTTATGTGAGCTTAAACACACACACACACACACGCACACACATGCGCACACATGAAAATCTAACGATGCCTATCAGTGTGTGTGTGTAGATATATGCTACGTGTGATATCTATCTATCTATCTATCTATCTATCTATCTATCTGTCTGTCTGTCTATCTATCTATGTGCGTATGTGTGTGTATGTGAGTATGGGGGGATGTGTGTGTATGTGAGTATGGGGGGATGTGTGTGTGTGTGTCTATGGGTGAGGTGTATGTATGCGTGCGTTTATATGTGCGTGCAAAAGGGAGCAGCTAAAGTTTTTGAAGAAGAAAGAAAGGTAAAAGGGAGAAAGAGCGAAAAAGAGAGAGAGCGTGTCTATACACACACACACACACACGTACATATATATATACACACACACACACACATTCATGTGTGTGTGCGTGTGTGCGTGTGTGCGTGTGTACCTTGGATGTGAAAATTTTGTCCGTTGATGGCGAAGAGAGTGTGAATTGTGTTGATGGAGGATGACAAGGAGGCGGAGGGGCGAGAGGGTTGATATTTAATTGAGTTGGACATTGGGTTAAGGTGGTTGCTGGGGTGGGAGGGGAGGATGTCGATAGAGGTGAGGTGGGAGGAGGGGGGGCTTGTAGCGTTGTGTGTTTTGTTTTGTTGTGGCTGGTGTTGGTTGATCTGATTCGTCCCAGAATCTAGCAGAACTTTGATCAAAACATACCAGATCTGACCATCACGTCTAGGAAGCTACGGATCGCATTATCTAACGCGTTCTTTCCTAAAAAAACAAAAAAAGGTGAGATTTAATTTCAAATAGATTTTGTTGCTATTTCTAGCGAAGACGGGAAATTACATAAAGGTTTTATGAAGATGTTTGGGTTTGGATGGTTTCGCTGGTGGTGTTGGTGGTGTTGAATTGATATTAAAGGTGTTCTTTAGCCCCAGCTTAGCCGCGACAGAGCACAAAGGATTCAAGCCATTCCAGATAGAACCATCACGTATTTTACGATCTTATTTTAAAGTTTCCTGCGATTTCTGCAGAATTTCAGCAGAAACCGTATTTGTGTGTGGTGGTGGTGGTGGTGGTGGTGGTGGTGGTAGTGCACACATATATATATATATGTATGTATGTATACATATATATTTTTGAAGCAGCAACATGTTAAACATACGATTATATTTGTAAACTTTCAATATATTTTTAACTTCACCGTGAAAATTGCAACGAAGTCTGTGGTAAGCTGATTTATGATGTTAATCTCCAATATGCCGTGTTATCGATTCAGTTTCATACAGCTAACTTCGCTGGCTTCTGGAAATAAGGACTGGCGTGATTGTATTACTGTAATAAGAAAGTAGGGCTCACTATGCAATTTCAACAACCACAGAAAGTAATCGAGTTCCGACGATGGCTTTAAAAATAGTCGATAATAATTGATTAATTACTGATTGATTAGTCACCTCAAACTTTCATCTTTGCTTCTGAAAGCTTCACGATTTAACAACATATTCCATATTTACAACGAGTATAAAACCATGTTTATTAAACATATCATTGTAATTTTATTTGCAAATTACATTCATACTCTCTCATACAGAAACGTACGCATATATGTATATATGCGTCTGTGTGTCTTACTATTTACAAACATGCATATAATCGTATATGAGGGTGTATGTCTGTGTGTCTGTGTACGAGTGTATATACTTACCCACAGATATACATTACTACATATACACGCACACATTCATATATACAAACAAACACACACACACACATACACACTTCATAATCCGTCCACGTCGAAATTATTCTAAACATGATATTTGATACAGATATAACTAACAAAGAAACTAAACACCTCGGATAATATCAAATCCGATAGTCTCAAATAACATCGTATACGATATGAGATGAGATTATCGGAAAAAAAGAAAAAAAAAAAACAAGAACATCACCAACACCGGCGCCACCACCATCACACGAAGGATCTCAAGAACAACAACAACAACATCAACAACTACAACGACAAAAACATGGAGTTTGTCACATAAAGGGGTTATAAAACAAACAACAGTAGAAACGGGTGAGTATGAAGTAAGAGAAGCCAGTGTCCAACATGGCAGCTAAATCGAAAGCGAGGTCGGTGATAAAACTATCATTACTTAGGCAAAAGTGTTGTAGTGTCACATAAAAACGGGGTTATGGGCGGTAGCGGGGTGGGGGTGGGGGTGGCTGGTGAAATATATTAACGATAAATGGCGGGGTGTTTGGAGTGGCAGGATTTTGAAGTGGTGTGCTCTGTACTCACATAATTGGTGTAGATAATAACGGGAAGAAGACACGAAAAGCAACACACACACACACACACACACGCACATGCACACACACGTTTGCAGACACTACACAGAATCATACGCATGTATGTATGCATGAATGTGTGTTTGCGTATGTATATGTATGTATGCATGCGTACACGTATGTATCTGTATGAGTAAGTATCTATCCATCTATATGCATGCATGTATTCACCCCCCCCCCCACAAATATATGCGCTTTGAGATATTTCACCGACCAATTCGCAGCTTATCGGCGAACAATCAAGACGCATATGTTGCGTTTGGGTGTTCAATAATGTTTGCAACACAAGCGCAGCTTCTAATCGATATTTGAATTTATTCCTATCAATTCATCATTCGGGGCATACCATCAGATGGCTTTTTAGACCATTTTACCTATAGTCATGGACAGGCTTTTCAATTTGCCACCGGCTCGGTTCAGATACGTGATGTTGATGAGCCACAAAAATAGCGAAACATCGATATTCATCGCTCCTGGATGGCATTTGGGGTGAGATGTCTCGCATGCCTATGGCCGTCGGTTGTTTTAACAATCGGCGCTTTGAGAGAGTCATCCCCACAGCGTCATGTGGCGGCCTACCGGAGGACAAACTAAGCACCTACATTGCATATGTGTGTGTGCGTATGTGTGTGAGTGCGTGCGTGTGTGCGTGTTTAATACATGTATGTATGTATGTATGTATGTATGTAGATTTGCTTGTCAGTTGTTTGACCTTAACCAGTTAAGCATGTCCCTTGGTGGCTGATGATATGTGCATCTCTGATCACGAGCAGAAGTAATGGGGGAGCATCATAGCCATGTGTTGAGAGGAATTCTTTGGGGTTTGGATAACTCACTACTACTACTACTACCGATGATGATGATGATGATGATGATGATGATGATCTTTTCTACTATAGGCACAAGGTCTGAAATTTGGGGGAGGAGGATAGTCGATTACATCGACCCCAGTGTTTCATTCGTACTTTATTAATCGACCCCGAAAGGATGAAAGACAAAGTCGACCTCGGCGGAATTTGAACTCAGAACGTAAAGCCGGACGAAATGCCGCAAAGTGTTTCGTCCGGCGTGCTAACAATTCTTCCAGCTCGATGCCTTGATAATTATTATTATTACTACTACTACTACTACTACTACTACTACTACTACTACTACTACCTTGCATCAACTCGTTAACTCCCCAACGTTAGGTGATGTGGGCCAATGAGGGTTAAGTGCGCATGTTTGTCGGTTGAGGATATTTCTCGTTCAACTGTAGTTGTTAATGTATCGATAACACATCAGGACAGAGAATGAACGGATCAGATATCTGTAATCGATGCTAGTTTGTAATTTCGATGACAGCGATGTGATATATCGAATGTAAGGCTGCGAGAGAGAATTCCTCAAAAGCTTATTGGAAGAGAAATTGCATATAATTGAAGAAGAGAGAAACTAAATGGGATCTGATGCAAAGGGTTAGTGATGTAAAGATTTAAGAGCATCCTAACCACAGATATGAGACGGACGAGCGTGTGTGAGTGAGTGTGGAGAGAGAAAGAGAGAGGGAGAGAGAGAGAGGGAAGAAGTCCGGAGATTTAGAGAAATATAAGGAAACCAATATGAAGGAAGATAAGCAAGAGAACACGATAGAAGGTAGGAGGGGAATGTGTGTGTGTGTGTGTGTGTGTGTGTGTGTGTGTGACGAAGTAATTATGCATGTATTTCATGATTAGTGGCCGAAGAAAGATTGGACTTACAGAGCGGAAGTGTCCATGCATAATGTGACGTTATTTCCGGTTAACTTTGAAGCTCGTCCTCCTGTTTCAGCAATATCTACATTATGAAGTGTAATAAGAAAATAAGTTATCGATGTTAAATGAGCAGGAACCACTCCGTCTTAGAATACATCAAAGCGTTAATTGCACATGTTAATGTGATCTTGGTAATAACATACATGAAGCTAAATAACCAACCAAGCTCTCAAATAGAACCTTTATTTCTTCAGCTTGTCCGTTTGGCCCTTACATCATCACATCGTCCTACGCCCCTTGCAGCCATCAATGTTATTAGCACACAAATGACCAATGTACACTGATGCATTCCACTCAATAACATACTGAAATGCGCTTTAATGCGCAATTATGCCATAAACAAAACCCAAATATGAAGTAATCTTGCTTTCTTCTCTCTCATCTTTCTTTATGGCATTCTAGTTTTAGTATCCATCCGTCCATCAATTCTATCCCTCGCCACCCCCTCTCTATACATACATACACACATACATACACACATACATACACACATACATACATGCATACATACATACATACATACATACATACATACATACATGTATGCATACATACATTGCATGCATGTATATATATATATATATACACGTCTGTCTATCCTATCACTGTCACTCTCTCTCTCTCTCGCTCTCTCTCTCTCTCTCGCTCTCTCTCTCTCTCTCTCTCTCTCTCTCTCTCTCTCTCTCTCTCTCTCTCTCTCTCTCTCTCTCTCTCTCTCTCTCTCTCTCTCTCTCTCTATATATATATATATATATATATATATATATATACACGTACATAGGTGTGTGTATGTGTGTGTACATACTTGAACGTGTATAAAATCATTTTATATATATATTTCCATTTACATCTATGTTTGCATATGTATACACACTTTACTGTGTAGACAGAAAAATACGTGAGACATGGATTAGTTTAGAATTTTGGAACGGTTTATACGAGGGACATAGTTCACATTTGACATGCTGCCCTCTTTTGAACCACCCCTCATCACTACAGCAAACTCTAAACCAACATTTCACAGCCCTTTCAGTCTAACGATGTCAGTTTAATTGACACCTTTACTAATCAGATAAATTTATTTCAATTTGTTTCCCACCTACATTGAAATCCTGGCAGGGTACCACCCCATGGACAGTCGAGGAAGGGCGGCGCTCTTGATTTTCTTCAAGGCGTCCGCGACTTGTGGAAGATATTTATCTGTTTATAACATTGACGCGGCTCTATTAATCGTATTTTAGTTCCATTAAAAATGAAATCTTCTTAATAACATATGAACCAATGGCTCAGCTGCTGGTGTAAAATTTCCAGTTTAAAGACATCAAAAGACAGGAACGATTTATTTCCGAAGTAATGAACAGAACATGAAGCATCACTTGCACTAACAGGTTCCGCCTACATTGGACGTTTCACATGGAAAATCCTACCAGAACTACTTGTCTGTGGTTTTCATCCATCTCTCGTCTTTTGGAAGATTTCTGTCAGGACGCTTCGTCTCATCCTGAGCTAATGTAAGTTCTCTCTCTCTCTCTCTCTCTCTCTCTCTCTCTCTCTCTCTCTCTCTCTTTCTCATTCTCCTTCTCTCTCTCTCTCTGGTATTTTCCAAGATTCGGGTTTGTCGCCTACACTCTCACTCCGACTCATCCAAAACTTACCTGCCATCACCTTCAATAACGCACAGAGACACACCTATGCAGGTGATACCAAACTTTACTGCACATTAACCCCCCCGCACTCAACCATCCTTCACATGTAGCCTTGATATCCCACGTCAAATCTGATTTGACTCCATAAACAGCCCCTTCAGGGGCCCAAATATCATCGTCTCCTTCAGCAACACAAACCCTATCCCATATCAATAAAACTGTCTCGTATTACCACCAGACATACACAACATGCACATAAAACCGTCAAGGTTGTTACGAACGCTACACCTCACTATCAATTCGGATTTCTTCTGGCCAATGCAGTTCTTTTGTAGAACCAAAACTCTATCTTAAAGGCTGCCACTTCCTCTTTAGGCACAGAAAATATTCCAAACTCTCAATAACCATTGATTCTCAACAGAGCTGAGTTGATAAGCGCAATGGAATACTGGTTCTACATTTTGAGCGATGTTGCTGTTATTTGAGAGAGTTGTGAAATGAGCCTATTGGAAGTCTTCGTAGAATATTTTGGGTTATTGATGTGAGAATGGAACTAAAGCGGAAGACGTAGAATCTATGATTGATCTAAGATTGTGTTTGTATATGGGCGTTGCTGTTTCACTGACCAAATGTGGTGGATGAGAGTGTAATGAGGACGTTGGGAGTTGCTTTGCCGGCATTTGTTATGTCTTGTAAATGTGATGGCAGTATTCTGTTACTCGTCTCACTCATTTAGACAGCGGCCATACTGGGGTACCACATTGAAGAATTTTAGTCGAACGAATCGACTCTTGTACTTTTTTTCCCTTAAAGCCTGCTATTTATTATACCAGGCACTTTTGCCAAACCGCTATGTTACAGGGGGTGTAAACACACCAACAGCAGTTGTTAAGCAGTAGTGGGGGACAAACACACACACACACACACACACACACACACACACACACACACACACACACACACACACACACAAGTATATTTGTATGAGTGTATAACATCTCATCATGAGGTTTCTGAGAAAATTCGAGTTACTTTTTAACTGAACAATATACACACG
Source organism: Octopus bimaculoides (assembly GCF_001194135.2). NCBI lineage: Eukaryota > Metazoa > Mollusca > Cephalopoda > Octopoda > Octopodidae > Octopus > Octopus bimaculoides. The sequence goes on along the minus strand of NC_068998.1, from coordinate 1,349,185 downwards.
GCATTCACACAACATTCTGGCTTTCAAACATCTGATATTGCACACGTATACATTTGCACACAGAATTGCATATTGACACACTCACGTACACGTATACACATACACACACATACACGGCACCCCCCCCCCCCGCATGTACACACACATACATACATACATACATACAAGCACAGATATTCCTAACCACATACAAATCTATATCTTAAGAACGATTTCTCATCATTTATCGGTCTTTTAAACACAGCAATACATAATCTACAGTCATTTATTTACTATTGAATTCACATCACGTGAGTTCCAAAACCACCCAGTCACTGGCTACTGTAGGTGGCGACAATGACTAGACATTTCCTGTCTCAATATAGATATCTCACGCTTGATTGCAATTTATTTAACAATAACAGAAACATTTCCGAGAATTTCATTGAAGCAGACGATATATTTCTTTATCATTTAAATTAGTTTTATTAAATGAATTTTGAATTTGTGTTTTACATTTTGTTCACCGTTGTTTTCTTCTTGTGTGTGTCTCCATTAATATTGTCAGTCGCATGTAGAATTAATTTGTTTATGAATCAAATCAGTCTTTGTAAATCATATTGTTCTCTAATAACCATATTACTCTTTAAGTGCTCGAACGTTCCGCTCTAAGCAACCTCAACTATAGAAGGAAATCAGACATAATCTATATATTTAACATAATCAAGCAATATCATAAAGGTCGATAAACTTCTGCAGCAAAATCAAAATAAGAATATCTATAAAGCATGGATATTCTTTGAGTCTTGGAGTGGAGAAGTGGATTGGTAAGACTGATACAGAGAACTTTCAGTATTTAATTCTATCCTTAGCGTTCTGACTTCAAGAATAACCTTGATTTTTTAAATCTTTCTGAATACCATGGAGTAAGTACCAGTCATATAATCAGGAGCAATTTACTCCACTTTATCTCCTTCCTTAAGATTCTGGGCTTCTTTTAAGAGGGAATTTACTTGTTATTCGTCTCTGTATTTAGTCATTAAGTCCAAACAGATTTTAAACAAAGACCAACGCAAAGAACCGAATTGGTTTCGGCTCTGAGAAAATAATAAATAAATAAATAAATTTCCAAAAACAAAAGCAATTAAAATAAACAAACAGACAAAACAAAGAATATTTAAATACCTTTTCTTTAAGACGAAGAGAACAAAGATTAGAAAAAAAGTTGGAAGCTGTTTATCTCGCCATCTTCTCGTCAGATAAACTTGTCAGTTGAATGAATAATGGAAAGAAACTTTTATTTCTATTTATTGAAATAACAAACCATTAAATGAGATTTTTTTTCGTTTTATCTTTCAATTTTTTCTTATTGTGTTTTTCTTTTGTGCTTTTTGTGTTTTTTCTAAAAATTTCTTTCTTTTACGTGTTAAATGTATTTTCTCAGTCGACTTCACCTACCTTGACCAAGACTCGAAACACTATAACTATACTTTATTTTATTGCATCACTAACGTTGATACAAGTTTTAATAGTTTCTCTAAGACATTCGAAACCATTTTATCAAAACCAACGATTCAATTCAACAAGCAGAAAACAATATTTCACGATTTTTGAAATGTGCGAATTTCAGCAGACGATCAGTCTTGTTGTATCAGGGATGTTTCTGTCTCAATGTCGCTACGTTTGTTGCTGTATCTGTGTATCTCTGTGCATGGTCGCTTCGCTCTCTCTATTTCTGTCTGTCAGTCTCTCTCTCTCTCTCTCTCTCTCTCTCTCTCTCTCTCTCTCTCTCTCTCTCTCTCTCTCTCTCTCTCTCTCTTTCACTCTCACACTCTATGTATGTATATATATATATACATACATACATACACACACTCCGTGGCACCTAAGGAGAGTGTCTTCTAGTATAACCTCGGGCCAACCTTATGATCGAATTTGGTAGATGGAAACTGAAAGAAGCCTGTCGTACATATGTGTGTGTATGTGTCTTTGTGTTTTCTGTCCTTTCCCCACCACCATTCGACAACCGGTGTCGGTGTGTTTACGTCTTTATAACACCGAGAAAATAAGTACCAAGCTTTAAAAAATAAGTAGTGGGATTGATACATTCGATTAAGAATGCTTCAAGGCGGTGCCCCAGCATGGCCGCAGTCTAATGACTGAAACAAATAAAAGAGAAAAGATATATATGTGTGTGTGTGTGTGTGTGTGTGTGTGTGTGTGTGTGTGTGTGTGTGAGTGTGAAAAGTTAGAGAGAGGGGAACAGAATGTTGAATGCTTGTATATTGTATGATTGGTTATCATTGGTGTAAAAAGGTGAAACAAATCTCTCGTCGAAAGCACAGAAACAACATATACACAGTAATATACACATAGAATATACACTCGTGCACAGTGCTACACACACACACACACACACTCACACACACACACACACACATACACGCTCACACATTTGTCGAAGTGGCCACTACACTATTCGTAGATATGTGAACGGTTGTAGAAGCCATAACTCTTTACAAATGTCTTTTATCAAGTGTTACAAGTCCGCCATTTATAAACGACTTCCTGCCGCCAAGAATTTGGATCTTTTCACAAGGATTTGCCCTCTCTTTGACACTAGCACCACCCCTAACCACTCCAGTGACACCTTTGCTCCCCCACCTTTAACGACACACATGAGACAACAAGGGAGTCACTACGTGGTCGCTTAAAATCGTAGAAATACCAGCCACATGTCCCTCAAGTGACACTACCGTTTTAAACCAGCCATATTTGGCTATGTGTGCTTTTTACATATGCAGTTAAGGATGGATGGTCACAACTGGAATGCATTTTGGTCATATGTCTTCTGCACAAGGGATGACTTGGGTCTATACAACAAGAACAACAAAAGTATCTGCACGTGTTCCACCACTATCTTTCTATCTTTATTATCAAAACTAATGAGGGAATCGCTACACGGTAACTTGATCTGCTAAAAATAACACCCAAAATTCCTCTCAAATTACACCTTATACTAAAGATTTGATGTGGAGGAAAGCGGGAGGTAACTATAGTGGAGCAGAGGCTGTTGTAGTAGTGGTACTGGGACCACAGTGAGGAGAGGGAGTATGTCTGTATGTCGATCAGTATGTGTGTGTGTGTGTGTATCAATTGAGTGGTGAGTGTTTACTAAACATTTGGATGGCTTCGTTTTAAATGTGGTCTACTCTCACCACCACCACCACCATCATTACTACTACCACTGCCACCGCCACCAGCAGTAGCAGCACTACCATCACCGCCACCATCATCAGTACTACCGCCGCTGCCAGCATTATTATTGTACACAGCACCATAATCACCACTACCACTACGACCATCTTCAACAACACCACCGCAAACATCACAATTGCTACTCCTACTTCTGTAACAGACACACATACCACGGCGACGATGACCACCACCAAAGCCATCACCACTACCCCCCCCCCCCAACAACAACAAAATGGCAACAACAGTAACAGCAATCACAACATTTCAATTCAACAAAAATGTCGGTTCTCAATTTCATTTGATTTATTGAATTTTGTATTTATTTCGACAAAATTTCACGTCGTGTGTGTGTGTGTGCGTATGCGTGTATGCGTGTATGTGTGTGTGTGTACATATGTAAATATACGCATATATGTATATGTGTTTATGTGTGCTTACAGTAGGTTAACCAACTTCTCTCTACTTCACATTACACTTATCCATGTTTGGTAGACACCCACTCACTCATATCTTTTGTTCCTTTTTTTTTCAGCTTTAGACATTAGTCAGCGCCCATGCTGTAGCACCGCCTTCAGGATCTTTAGACCATCTGATAGACGTCAGTAAACACACACACACACACACACACACACACACACACACACACACACACACACA
>NC_068998.1:1344165-1345153 GCF_001194135.2 Octopus bimaculoides | reverse complement strand
TAAAGGAGAATCTGGATAAACTGGGATTTTCAGAAAGAGAAATCGACCGGCTGATTCGTACATTACAAGTGCAATCTGTGAGTGGAACAGTAAAAATATGCAAGACTTTTCTCAAGTTCCAAGTGTGAATTTGTCTGTGTTAACAACATCCCAAAGATGGAGCCTTGTATCTTTGTTCGAAACCGGCTCCTCAGTGGAATAATTAAAAAATGGAAGAGACATATATACATACACACACACACATAGATGAATACATTCATACATACATACATACATTCATTCATACATACATACCTACATGCATACACGCATACATACACACATACATACATACATACATACATACACACACATAAATAGATAGATAGATAGATAGATAGATAGATAGATAGATACACACATACATACATACATACAATATGTAAAAAAACAGTCAAATGAAACTGGTTGTGCTCTGTAAAACTAAATGTAGGTGCATGTGTGTCTATGTAAGGATGTTTATTTGTTTTTTTTTGCTGTATGTGTGTGTGTGTATATATTTGCATGCGTATAGGTGATTATGTGTATCTGTGCGTCTGTGTGTATATGTGTGTTTGTGTGTATATGTGTGTTTGTGTGTATATGTGTGTTTGTGTGTATGTTTGCGAGCCTATGTTTATATAAATGTATGTGAGGAAATGTATGTCCCAGCATATAACGATGCCTTTTGTCCCAGTGATTTTCTATGACGGCTGAGGCCACTGACCAGCAATAACCAGATCATAAATCAAAGCCAGGCTGACCGCAACTCCATACATGTTGGTGACAACGGTGACGCCATCAAGTCGGCTAAACTGACCCATTCCCTCGATCAAGCAATTTACGACAATCACACAAAATGTGATTAATATTATCATGGTCAGAATCTCTCTCTCTCTCTCACTCTCTCTCTCTCTCTCTCACTCTCTCTCTCTCTCTCTCTCTCTCTCTCTCTCTCTCTCTCTCTCTC
>NC_068998.1:1340724-1343971 GCF_001194135.2 Octopus bimaculoides | reverse complement strand
ATATATATATATATATACTGTTGTTTTATTGCCGTTTATTTCCAAGTTTTATAAATTTTATAGGCAAAATATTTTTCTGGGAAAGAATTACGGTTTATAACATTGCTACTATAGCAAAATACTGTTCTGTTTTACGAGTTTTCGTTTTACGAACGGTCTCCAGGAACAAATTTACTCGCATATCGAGGCATTACTGTGTATATATATCTACATATATACACACACATATGTGTGTAAGTATATAGATAGAGAGATAGATAGATAGATAGATAGATAGATAGATAGATAGATAGATAGATAGATAGATAGATAGATAGATGTACACTTACACATGTATGGATAAATGTATATATGTACGTATAGTATTAAACTGAATGGTACATGTGTAATCTAATATCAGCAAAATGACTCATCCGAAATTCAAGATTATTTAAAATAATGTTTGGAGCGTTTTTTGTCAAGCACTTAAATATTTAGAGCTTAAAAATGCAGATTTCAACACAGTTTGTTGCGGTGCAACGTGAGAGATGGATGATTCAAAGAATAAAATAGTTAATGTTCTGTGGATGGTTAGATATACGGCAGAGATTATTGTGTCGGTTAGATGAACGGACAAGAAGAAAGAAAGATAAAGTGACAGAGAATGAAGAGGAGAAGGAATAAGAAGATGAGGGCGGGAGGGGCGGGGTTTAATATTCTATGACCTGCAGTCAAACGAAGAGTCCCAAACTTTTCTGAGTAACAAAAGAATTTATAATGTCTGGAGAATTCGACTACAGAAAATAAGTGGCGAGACAAATGGAGAAAGAGAGGGAACGAGAGAGAAAGCGAGAGAGAGAGGAGGAAAGAGGGAGAGAAAGAGAAGGAGATGTGAAAGTGATTTTATGTAAATGAAGCTGATTGTTACACGACATACTAAGAAGAGAAAAAAATTTATTTATTTGTTTGTTTGCTAATTGCTTTTGGACGGTGGACTTAGTCTGATGACAACAAGATATTTGCAAACATCAAACATCTGCACTTTGATCAGATTGCAAACCAATGCCTGGAGGCTTGTTTGACGTCACTGATAAATGTCTTAATTATAAGTTTAAGCAGTCAACAAATTGCGATTAGACTGGCAGAACTCGAGTAACAAATACACTTCTAACTTTATTTATTGCCGGAGCCAGTAAATATAAGGCCTTGCCGATATTAGCCGGGGTTTACTCACCACCTTTTCCTTTCGTTTTCTAATGACAACTTGATGAATGCAATTTGCACTAAGAACTCTAATCTAACACACGTGTCTGCTTTTACTGAAAGAATATCTCCAAACACCTACTCAGACAAATACTCACATACAGGCATCTACGTGTGTGTGTATGCATGAATGTATGTATGTATATATGTGCATGTGTGTGTGGGTGTGTGTGGGTGTATACGGAGACACACACACACATATATGTACAGAAATATATACATATACGTAACATAAAACACACACACATATATATACACACATATATATACACACATGTATACATATATGAATAGATGTGTATATGCGTATATGTGTCCATGTGTTTGTATGAGTGTGTGTGCATACATGTAATTATTTACATGGTCACAATGATATACATATAAGTACACATCTCCTCTCACGATATATGTACATACGTATGTACGTACATATATGTGTATGTATAAGTTTGTGTGCATGTAATTATATATATAAGTACACACACACGCACACACACACATACATACACACGCATACATACGAGGGAGATTCGCTGATGGCTTTCCGTCTGTTGAAGCGGAGTTTGTCACGTTCTCTCTTCGCAAACATGAGTCTTTGGAGGATGATACTGAATGATAGAGAAGTCGAGGGAGATAGGCTCAATAAAAGAGAGAGAGAGAGAGAGAGAGAGAGAGAGAGAGAGAGAGAGAGAGAGAGAGAGGAGGAAATTGATAAAGAAAGGGGTGTAAGGAAAAAGGAAAGAAAATTAAATTAGATGTGAAGAATTCTATGTGGCTATCTTGATACACACACACACACATGTATATATTTAGTATGGCAGTCTGGTATCGAAGGTCTGCGTTATGTAGCTATGATGTCACTACCGAATGTTAGCCCATATATATTTACTTAAGTATTCTTTTCTTTTCGTCTTTCACATACATACAACCACATACATACATACATACATAAGTGCATCTAGGAGGTTCCCCCGCGAGGTAAAAGTCTGGGCGGAAAGTCGCCTCACCGGCGAACGCACAACCTATGGAAGACCAGCGGTCGCCCATGCGTAACAACCTTCCCCCCTTCATACCACCGATGTTATCCAAGGGAAAGGCAAAGCGGCCGATACAGCTTGGCACCAGCGACGTCGCAACTCATTTCTACAGCTGAGCGAACTGAAGCAACGTAAAATAAAGTGTCTTGCTCTAGAACACGACATGCAGCCGGGTCCGGGAATCGAACTCATAACCCCACGAAATAAGCAGTGTCTCGAACTCCATATGTACTTTTGTATATCAGGAGGATTTTTTGGAAGATTTCCTTCCCATAACTGATATTTATTTATTGTTAATGAAACGTGCGTAAGTTGATGTAATTAGGTACTCTATAAACGCAGCTTCCCGTTTCTTTTACGTTCTACATTTATATATAAAGTATTTCAATGGATGTGTGTGTGTGTACGTGTGTGCGCTAATGTTTTTCTCCCTGTATGCAAAAGCGGGTTTCTATGTCTGTACGTATACGTGAGTATGTGTGTGTGTGTGTACATCTGTGCACATACAAGTGGATATGTGTGTGGGGTGCGTGTGAACAACTTGTACTCTGTGTCTTCTTTATACACTGCTCCCTAGACTCACCCGAAATAACCCACACCACCTTATTTTCTTTACTTCCTCTTTGATCTATAAACACACCCATCTATCACATCATAATATCCTTTCACCTCGAACCTCTACAAACACACCTCACCCCAAATCATTTGTGATTTATCTCCCCTTGGTTTTAGAACTCTTCTCCTCTCACGATATTTCATGTACAAATCTCACCCTTCTGTTTCGGACTAAATAATGATGGACAGATATAAAATCTAGATTAATGCGCGGCATCACAGCAAAATTTATTTAACAGTAGCCGGAGGGATTGAGCGAAGAGACGGCAAGGTTGCTGGCTTGATTCACGCCTTCCTAGGTTTGAATCAAATTTAACAATCCTCCTCCTCCTCCTCCTCCTCCTCCTCCTCCT
>NC_068998.1:1338707-1340585 GCF_001194135.2 Octopus bimaculoides | reverse complement strand
CTCCTCCTCCTCCTCCTCCTCCTCCTCCTCCTGGGTTTCGCAAATCCGGAGAAAATATGAGAAGGAAATTCCAGCTCCAAGTAATCTATGGATCTGTGAAAATATGTAAAAACATTCCAGTATGTATGTGGATGCATACATATACATACATACATACATACACACATGCACACAAATATAATACACAAACGCGCACACATACACACACGTGTACACACACAGACATACTTATATACATATATGTATACATGTTTATATAACTACACACACACACACACACAGTTATCCAGATATCAGTATTCGACCAAAAGGAACTTCAATAATTACGTGAATATCCGTAAGGGCATCTAATTCTTCAGCTGCTGCAACCTTCACATCCAATTTCGTGGATTAGCATGGATTAACACCACGACTGGTGTTATGAGGGAATACGATAGTTTTTCTGGAGTATATCGATAATTCTGCCGGGTAGATAGATTATTGTAGACAAGTGATTTGGGATTAATTTCACCTCCGCCAGGGATCTGACGTGGACCCCTCGCCCTTCCCTAGGGGCGATTTATAGTTTCTTGAGTTACCTTTCCAGAGAAGTTTATGTGTGTGTGTGTGTGGGGTGTGTGTACTTGATACACAAACACAGAAATAAGAGAGGGGGAAGGGGGGGAGAGGGAGAGGGAGAGAGAGAGGGAGAGGGAGAGGTGGGGGAGGAGAGGGAGGTGTTATCCACCATGTCACGAATGATATGAGACATTCTCGTAATGATTCTTTGAATGCACGTAGATTGAAATGTCAACATAGCTAAGTAGTGTATATAATAATAATACGTCAGTATACGCACATAAAATACATAGATACAAACAGACACACTCACACACACACATACATACATACATACATACATACATACATATATATATATATATATATATAAGCATGAATGCATACGCATGTAAGTATGTATATATGCATATACTCCTAAATGTTGATATAAGGTACACACACATGTGAGTGTGTGTTTATATACGTATATAAACACATATATACCTACATACATATGTACGTGTATACATACCTATATACATATATTAAATGCAATGAACAGGCAATAGACAGATGGATGGATGGATAGAAAGATAGATAGATAGATAGATAGATAGAGAGAGAGAGAGAGAGAGAGAGAGAGAGAGAGAGAGAGAGAGAGAGAGAGAGAGCGAAAGAGATATAAATAGATAGATCGATAGAGAAAGAGAGAGAGAAAGAGGGATGGCTAGAAAGATAGCAAGATAAATAGATAGATAGACAGACAGAGAGATAGGTGGATGGATGGATAAATATCACGAAAAAGAGTTCTGAAAGGTCTGTCTGTCTCAATTGTTTGTCTTCAATCTGTTTTTTTTTTTTTTACTGACCTACCACTCCTCTCCTCACCCCATCTCTTACTCTCTCTCTCTCTCTCTCCCTCACTCTCTCTCTCTCTCTCTCTCTCTTGTTATATATGTCTGTGCACGTCCATACATCACTACCTGGTTGGCCACTTGTATTTTCTTTCTACATAACTCAACTATGTTTAGTATTTCGTACATCGCAGCAACCCACCGAGATTCTTCTGTCTACAATAATTATGTTTAGATTGTAGGTTCGGTATTAAAGGTTTGCTAATAGAATGTTCTTTTAAAACATCACACAACCATCAACATCACCACATCAACAATATATCAAGCATTAATCAGTCTTCTTCTAGCCTCTTTGTCTGTTTGTCTGTTATTTTCGTTCCAATTTGTTATATTTTGACATTTTTGTTTATTAAATATATTTTCTGTGTATTGGGTGTACGTGTATACACAGACACACACGCGGATAAGTATATATACATACACA
>NC_068998.1:1338493-1338697 GCF_001194135.2 Octopus bimaculoides | reverse complement strand
TATATATGTGTGTATGTGTGTGTATGTGTGTGTATGTGTGTGTGTGTGTCGTGTGTGTGCGCATGTATATGTGGGTGTCGAAATCATAGTGATATCTGTAGGGCAGCTGATGATGGAGGTATGTTGGATTGTTGGCATGGCTGTTATCGTATATGCGGAACAGTATTATAACGCATCCATTTGATATATATGTATGTATATATA
>NC_068998.1:1334480-1336797 GCF_001194135.2 Octopus bimaculoides | reverse complement strand
AGAGAGAGAGAGAGAGAGAGAGAGAGAGAGAGAGAGAGAGAGATCGCTACCTAAAATCGCGACAATGGCTAATCATTTAGACCCTGAAAATCACAAGGTTTGACACTCCACTTGAGTGGTCCCTCCTCCTCTATTTCACTTTGTGGACCCTTAATAAAATGAAAATAGGGGCCCCTCCCTTCCAGCAGACCTATTAAATCTGTCTAAACGGCTTTTTATTCTGTCACTCTTTTCAAGTTGACCACACAAAAACACACACCTACACGTGCATTCGCATACATACGCACACACAGATACAAACACATGTGCACACACTCACACACACACACACATACTTACACACATACACACACACATGCAAGCGTGTGTGTAAGTTTAAATACAACGGCAGCTACGGGTAGTACATACATGTATATATGTCTATATATCTATATCTATAACTATCTATCTATCTATCTATCTATCTATCTATCTATCTATATATATATATATATATATATATATATATGTATATCTATATATGTATACATGTATATGTGTGTGTGTGTGTTTATGCACACACACACACACACTTAAACCCACTCAGAAACGTATTTATACGCATGTGTGCGGAGGTGGACCGATGGTGTGTGTAAATACGCCGGCTGCTAGAGATCATTGTGTGTGCGTATATACATAAATATGTGTGTGTGTGTGTGTGTGTGTGTATACGACGGGCTTCTTTCAGTTTCCATCTTTCAAATCCACTCATAAGGCTCTGGTCGGCCCGAGGCTATAGTAGAAGACACTTGCCCAAGGTACCACGGAGAGGGACTGAACACGGAACCATATGGCTGGTAATCAAACTACATACCACGCAGCAACCCCGTACCTAACTGTCTATCTACACACACTCACGCACACACACACACACACACACGCACACACACACACACACACACTTACACACACACACAAAACGCTTACCTTGTTATTTATATGCGTGCATGTGAAGCGTAAATAGAACAGGAGTTGGAGGCTGTTATCGTTTCTCTAACAATTACAAAATATTTAATATTATTTCAGCTAATAATTTACTGGGTTAAGCTAATCATCAACTAGTTTGGTTAATTATACCAAATAATTGAACACAATTACTAAATATACAGAGGAGAACTTGTATTATTAATTTTACATATATATTTTACATATATAATTGTTAGTACTTTCATAAATTTTAATTACCGTAATTAATTACTTATCATTCATTAAGAGTACTTGTCAAATTATACTAATTAATATAATTGATAATAATACTGATTTCAAATTTTGGCAGAAGGTCAGTAATTGTTGAGGAGGAGGTAAGTTGATTACAGCGACCCTAGTGTTCAAGTGGTACCTGGTTTATCGACTCTGAAAGGATCAAAGAGAAATCCGGCCATAGCGGAATTTGAACTCGGAACGTAAAGACGGACGAAATGCAGCTACGCATTTTGTCCGACGTGCTAATGATTCCGCCAGCTTGCCTTATAATCTCAAATTCCCCTAAAGTCGACTTAGCTTTTCATTCTTTGGGGGGTCAATATGATAAATGCTAGTGGAGCCCTGGGGGTCGGTGTAATCGACTTACCGTCCTACAAACGGAATCGTTGGCATGCCGGACAAAATGCTAAGCAACATTTCGTCCGTCTTTACGTTCTGCGTTCAAATTCCGGCGAGGTCGACTTCACAGCAGGAAGCACAAACAAGTGCAACTCCATCCATCCCGCTACTTCACAAGAAACCGTACAGAAAAGAAACCCAAGTCACACTAAAAGGCGGTGCCCCAGCATGGGCTTAGCTTCTTGCTGAAACCAATAAAATAAACTATATACAAATGCACGTGTGTGTGAGTGTACATTAATTAAACTCATCTATACGGCATGTGATTGATACATACACACACATACACATATGTTCATATATACATACACTAAATAATTTTAGTGCGTGTGTGTGTGTGTGTGTAGCGCGAAAAACCTCGCTCCGTACATTTACGCATATATGTATGCAGGTCAGTCTCTCTTCCTGTGCGTCTAAATGCATGTATGCACGCATTATTGGACGGATGGATGGACCATACCCATACATTACGCGTGTTTTCTAGTAACAAGTGGCTGTGTATACACACTCACACACACACGGTTAGATGACATGGATAAAGCTTCTCTTACTGTCAACGAAATGGTGATAAACACGGATTTATGTTCGCTTTTCGTGGGAGATCATTCTTCCTACCCCTTTCTTCCTCTCTCTCTCTCTCTCTCTCTCTCTCTCTCTCTCTCTCTCTCTCTCTCTC
>NC_068998.1:1327949-1334356 GCF_001194135.2 Octopus bimaculoides | reverse complement strand
ACACACACACACACACACACACACACACACACACACACACACACACACACAAACACAAGCACACACAAGCACAAACAAACACTCTTCATGCACCCGAATCGACTTCACCAATCGACCGCAAATTAAAAATCGCCATCATTTTAAACTTTTCTTTCTCATCATCCATAAACGACGACGTTGTTTAGTCTCAGGTCAGCGCTGATCAAGCACACATTTAATAAAAATCTTCCAGCAGTGGCCATCCCTTCTTTCATTAAGACATTCTGCGTCAAGGATTATGTTACACACTGTCCATCATATTTTAAGACACACGGGTGCTATTTGGGAAAGATTCGGACAGCATTAAGTGAAACCGGTCGTACACGTACATACATACACACATACATACATACATACATACATACATACAAACCTGATCAAACCTGATCTTTGTAAACAAAGGGGAAAACGATGAACATGTTTTAATTCTACTGCGTTTCAACAGCACAGGGCAATCTATTGAGAACCAAACCGGCTTTGACCATTTTCCAACAATATTTTGCATCAGTTAAAGTGTTACTAAATAGTAAGGCTGTGTGGTTATGAAGATCGTTTCACAACCACGCAGTTTCGGGTTCAGTCCCGCTTCACAGGTCTTTTATGAAAGTGCCTTTTACTAGATCCACGGGGCTCCAGTGATTTGCGAATGAAATTGGTTGGCGGAAACCTATAATATTTTTATTGTTTGTGTTAGTGTGTGTGTATAAATAGATAGATAGATAGATAGAGAGAGAGAGAGAGAGAGAGAGAGAGATAGAGAGAGACTGACAGGGATATATATACACACACAGAAACGCACGCACATACACACACGCATACACACACACTCAACACAAACACGCTAAGACCCCCGCGCTGCATATTATAACTGAACCAATAACAGGAATAACAACAAGAATAACAACAACACCGCAAACATAACAATATCAGTCGAGAACAAAGTATTCGTGGGAAGAAGAGAAAGGTGGGCGTGGGGGAGATAGATGAGTGGGGGCGGGGTGACACTTGGAAAATTAAATGTAAAAAAAGAAGTTTTTGTTGTTTTTATTTCGTGTGGTTTCTCGTCTACCTTGCAACTTTACATCCTCCTCCTCTTCCCCTTCTACCTCTTCGCCACCTCACCTCCTCCACCTCTTCTCCACCCACCCCATCCGACCATGTCCTGCCACTTCATATAGTTTTACACCTATTAGGTATTAATGAAGGTAAACAACTAACGATGCTTTGATTTATGACTTTGTATGTCACCTTTGGTCATTGGAGGAGGAGGAGAGAAACAAGGGTGGAGCGGCCCAGGGGGGGGCCTTCAAACAAGGCTATCGGGTTTCTTGGCGGAGGAGTTAGCGTGAAGCGAGCCAATTCAAGACGACATAAGACAATTGGGGAATTCCTCTTTGGTCCACCACTGGCTAGGCCGGGGTCATCGTCGTAGACTTGACCCCTACATCCAGTCACGGGTCATTAGCTTGGCGCCATCGTGCTGTGACTTATTTTTATCGTGCCGTCTAAATTAAGATAAATCACTTGGAAATTAGCGTGGGAGAATGCACGCGCCACTCGCAGTCTTTTTACCTTTTCCCTTTTTTCGGGATCCCCGATTTTCTTAGATTTTTCTCCAAGGAAAAGATCCAGGATTTGCAACCAAGGAACAAAGCTGGATCATTGGATTTCCGATATATATATATATATATATATACACATACATGCATGTGTGTGAGTGTGCTTGTGTGTGTGTGTGTATGAATGTATTTGTATACACACACACACGCACACGTACACACACACACACACACACACACACACACACACACGTATCCCCCCAAAGCGTTTCTATCCTCACACGTGTCTACATGCAAATACTTCAGCCTAAACCTGTGCAATGTTTTCACATAGTTTTAATTCAATAAATTGTTTGTAATTAAAATATGTTTTATTTACGATCCGTCTACCCAGGTGGCGAGAGCTGACAAAATTGTTTGCACCCCGGATGAAATGCTTAACAGCATTTCGTCTGTTTTCATGTTCTGAGTTCAATTTCTGCTGAGGTCGAATTTACATTTCATCCTTTTGGGGTCAATAAAGCAAGTGGTATCCGAACGAAACCTCCCCGGTTGTATGTTTGGTGGAGGTGCACAATAAGCACCTCACCCACTATTTTATAATTTTTTTTACAGATTCCGATGTTTTTGTTAACGGAGGTTCCGATTCTGACAAAAAACTCGGCATTTCAAAATTTTCATCTCCCTCTCAATTTTTCCGTTTTTCACTTTTTTGTAAAAAATATTTTTGGATTCCATGTAGGAAAATATGGACAAAAGGTTTATTTCTAAAATTTCAATTTCTTAAAAACCAGTTGACGCTCCTTCTCACCCCGCTCCCATCCACACCAATATTCCGGATGTTTAAAGCATCCAGCTGGCAGAAGCGTTAGCACACCGGGCGAAATGCTTAGTGGTAGTTCGTCTGTCTTTACGTTCCGAGTTCAAATTCTGCCGAGGTCGATTTTGCCTTTCATTCTTTCGGGGTCGATAAATTAAGTACCAGTTGCGTATTGGGGTCGACTGGTCCCCTCCCCTCAAAATTTCGGGCTTTGTGCATAGAGTAGAAAATAATATTCCGGATGTTGTTAAACTCGTTCGCTCATTTGCGCATGCGTAGGTGATTTTGAACCAGTACATGCAGTGAAGCATGTCTCTAAAAAGTCTCTCCACATGCTAGAAATAACAGTTAAATTTCTTGAATTTTATTTTAATCATACGTAAACAAAAACGGAAATTTGCGGTTGCGAAAAACTTTTATTTTCCAAAATTCCAATTTTTTGATAAAGAAAAATATATTCAATCGAAAATAAATAAGTAGAATCAAATAAGAGAACACGAGAGATTTTACTACTAAATGTACATATTTTCTGAATTCTAACAGAAAAGGGAAGACTCAGATTATTTACTTGTGCAATATCAATGACAACAACATCGACTGCAGATGTCTTGAGTTCTGCCAAGTGTTTCGTCAAAGGGAACCGTTGCCATTTGCATTGAAAATTATGACATTTCAGGAAGAACCCTGATCAGGAGATTCTACAAGAAAAAAATGAATAAATTCAGAAATCAGAGATAAACGATCGTTTAAGTGCTCTTCAAGGGTCAGTTCGGGGCCAGCTACTCATATTTTTGTTTTTTAAACTTTCCTGTTGCAGTCATGCGGAACATATTTGTTGATTACTCCTCTTTAGTTAGAATCATCAACTCTGCCAGTCCAGCAGGACATAAAATAATTTATGTGTTTTATAAATAAAATAGACAGTATTACATTACAACAGACGGTAAGGAACAAATTACGATGATCAACGAACAGGTCATAAAAATCTACTATGTCATATATGAATATAAATATATATATATATAATTATAAATACACACACACATAAATTACTTATATTCCCATGCATGTAAATACATATATTTGGTCGGACATTTATCTTTGCAACGCCCCCTGTCCGAAATAATCTATCTCTTTATGAAATACAGCCAAGAATAGATAAATATTTTAAACAGTTTGTAAAGACCTAGAAGTCATGGTTAGCCAAAAATATGAAACAGATATAGAAAACAAATGAATAAATAAA
Organism: Octopus bimaculoides; assembly: GCF_001194135.2. Lineage (NCBI taxonomy): Eukaryota > Metazoa > Mollusca > Cephalopoda > Octopoda > Octopodidae > Octopus > Octopus bimaculoides. The sequence continues at coordinate 1,330,692 of NC_068998.1, read as the reverse complement.
TAAATGGTGGTGTCAGAATCGTGACAATGCTGCCACCTGGGGTTCTAACAAGTCATATTTCTGAGCTGGTTATTGTTGAGAACAGTCACCATTACATGGAGTCATGGCGTGTTTGGTGGGCAACGTGAGGCTTTTGTGTATGACAGACATAAACCTAACACACTTCACTGAGAACGTGTTGGCCGTTTCGCTTCAAACAGTTTACTTAAAGCTGAAATATACGATTTCATTTTATGGCTGCCATTTTTTCACATCAGCCAATATATATATATATATATATATATATATATATATATATATTTGATTTGGTAGTTTTATACATTTTGCGCTCCAACTGTGGCGCACCCGACCGAGTCCACCTTACTCGCCTTCACGCTAGCCACCACAGAAGCCTGTACACGCCCCTTCGTTCTGCTAGGAATAACAACCCAATTTCCCTCAAATATATTCTAATGTCATAAAAAGAAAGATATTGAACAAATGGTCTTTAACATACAAAATAATGGAAGGTACACGGATGGAACGCCTTTGATCAATGGAATGCACAATGCGTTAGACAATAACAAAAAACAACATCGAGGGAGCTTTTACGTAGCTCTGCTAGAAATTGCAGCTAAATCTGCCTCAAATCATACACCGTAACATCTTGAAGGACACGTTGGAAACTGATATTCTAAATATATTACGACAGGATGATAACGGCTGGAATGCATGAAAATGTATCCGTGTACAACTGCATGCTTTGTATCACCTCTACCAGTATCCTTCAGTGTCGACTGTAACCATAGGAGTAGTTGAATGCGGAACTGTAAGATAATGTGGCTCTTGTATATAGACGTGTGTAGTAGATAACGTAGCACGTGTGTGTAGCACTTATTTACAGCTACGTAGACCGAGCAACAAACAATATAACGTATTTGACGATGAAAAGACAACAGATAGCCAATGGCTCGGAGAATAGATTTCACTGTTGAGAATTGATGAACAGCGGTTCTCTTCCTTCTCTTCTTACCATTATTCAGGTGATTTGACAACAAGTATCCTTTTTTTTTGTTTTATTTGTAACATTCCAGATTACACTCTCACCGAATTATATTCAAATGTACACAAGACGATAATGCGAGCAAAGCATTTCACTTCACGGTGTACCAGTCCACTCCACCAGGAGTTAAACCTACGAAGGACTGTCGTTTTCTCCAGGGAAAAGTCTTATACTTTGTCTCTTACATTTCATGGAAACCAGACTTTAAAGGGTTTTTTTTTTGAAACCTATATTGAAAAGCTAGAAACCATCTTTTGCTTATTAGAGGCCGATATGCTTAAAATTGATAGACTGTTTCACATCACATATCAAACATAACCTGTAGCTATAAACAAACCGAACATCCAATAACAAATTTTTGAGAAAATATTTTTTTCAACTATTACCTCAACTCACTGTCACTGACAAAGTACGAACCCTCATCTGTTGGATTGTAGTCCATTATTCATCATACAGTGTGTCATCTGTAGCTATCTTATTACAAAAAATATAATTTTATTATTGAAAGGCCTCGTGTGAAATATTCTGAGGTGGGCGGTGTTGGGAAAAGTTCTGTGTCTCCATCTCTCTGAACTTTCCACCTTACTCGCTACTCTCTTCACTTATTGTCTAGGATCGTTAAAAAGGCGCCAAAAAGAACAAGTCTGTCATGATCCGTTTTATACTGGACTTCTACTTACTATTTAATATCTTTCTCTACAGTTTCTCATTCACAAACGAATCCTTACACAGATTGGAAAAAATAAAATAAAATAAAATAAAATAAAATATGGACACTGTGAAGGGCAAATTTATCACTTGACTTGATTTTATTACAGAGTTGGTGACAAACAATTTAGTAAGAAATAATCCTGCAACTTCATTTTTTTTTCTGCCTCTAATATTAATTAACTTCAAAGTCACTCGCCATTCGCTTTAGTCAGCACCATTAATAAAGACAAAAACAATACAACAAACAACAACAATAACAGCAATACTAAAATTTTCATTTTGATTTCTGGGACGTGAAAAACGATAGAAATTTTTCAATCATCACCTTTTGTAACAAGATGGCGAACACTTGTAAATTGTGCGTTTTTTTTTTTTAGATATTTTTGTTGGTTGTTATTGTTTATAAAGTCTTGTCTCTCTTCTGTTTATTAATTTAGTCAAAAAGAAATGAAGAAAAAAAAATTTAATTGAATTTTGTTGCTGAAGAATAAAAAATACAAACCATTATTATTTTGTAAGGTGTGCTCGTGTTTCATCAATCAAAATCGAATTCAATTTTAATTTTTTGTTTTTTTTCTACGATTTTGCTATATTATTGTTGTTGTTTTATTATCATTATTATTATTATTATTATTATTATTATTATTATTATTATTATTATTATGGAAAATGAATTTCTTTTAGAAATTTCCATCATTCCACTCCAAATTCTCAACAGAAAAAAGTGGTAGCAGGTGTGTGAGGGGGATATGATTATTATGAATTCTTTAAGTGAGGTAGAAGACCTTTCGTGTAGGGCGGACGGAAATTGTCGATATGTTGGATATCAAGTTATTACTGGTACTTATTCATCTAAATTTGAGCGCTGAATAGGAATGTCTGTCCTGGTAAATTTTAAACTAAGAAATATTGGAAATAAGAAGATATTCTGTGTTCGGAGTTCAAATCCCTCTGAAGTCAACGTTGCTTTTTCTTTTTTCAAGGTCTATA
>NC_068998.1:1323378-1327763 GCF_001194135.2 Octopus bimaculoides | reverse complement strand
GAGAGGCGGGATAGTCACAGCTGCAGTAAGTCTTATCCATCAGGGCTATGAACCGTCTTGAAAATAAAGAACCTGGTGAAATAATGATCGTTAACATTCAGACTTTGTATTAATTATCGTGTTATACTCATTAGGTAAAAAAAAAAAAATATATGGTTTTTCACAATTTAAAAGTGAGAGGCGTCAGCCGTCTCATCGAAACAAGCCATCATTATAAATTACCACAAGTAACTTCCTGTCCTTTAGTCAGATCAAACTCTTTAGAATCACTGTATTGCAATTGTTGGAAGCAAGGAGTTCCGTGTTTTATTATAAAAACGGAAACAGAGAAAAAAATCTAGAAAAAGTCTAGAGTATCTGAGCTAATTAATTGATGTATTACATCATTAACAACTTAATTGCTATCCCCATAATGTAGTAATTTTAAATCACATTAATAATATGTTTATAACTATACAAACACACACTTACACACACACACACACTCACACATTCAAGCATACACTTGTACAGGCTCACGCACACTCACACGCATTATCTTTATAAAGTCCTTGTGTAATTTTAAAGTTTTAAATTTTTAAATTTTACTTGTTTATTTCTCTAAATATGATAGAATTAATCTGCAAAGAAAATTTGGAAGTTTGATTCATATGTTTTATCTTCGTTACTAAAAAAAAATCTAATTTAATTATTGATAATTTAAGAACTGAATAATTCCTTCAAGCTTATTTTATAAGGGACCGCTAAAGATTGCTTTTAAATAGATGAATTACGGACAGGGAAAGCTGTTGAGATTTTAGGTTGCTACGGAAAAATCAGCTGCAGAAACGTATTGACCCTCAGAATCACAGTTTTTCTCTGTAATCACGGTTGTTCTCACGAATAAATTTCGTCCAAAATCTAATAAATTCTTCCACGCCTTTCAGGGATTAATTTTATCAAATATAGAACTGAAATTGTACAAATTTAGAATCATGTAAGAATTTTATGGTGCCAAGGGGGCAACCGATTCTGATAATTGGTCTAGTGTGGTTGGTAAACATAGTGCATGAAATATAAATATCAATGGGTTGTATCTGCTGCTTTTTTGAAAGAATTTTCATCTTCCATCAGCACAAGCTTTCAATAGCCAAAAACTATTCTCGGCCCATGCACTGGCATTTAATTGATTATTCTATATGCAGAAAACATTTCAAAAAATATACTTTGAACTCGTTCATTCCATACTATTTGTTGGAAGTCAGATAATTTCTTTGTTAAGCTTCAAAATATCGTTCAGAATTTTAGAAAACCATAAAAATATCAAAGTTCCTTGATGTATAAACGATAGGTCATTCAAAATTGTGGAGAAGAACCGCGAACTCTGAGATAAATTACATGAAACTGTTAAGTATAAATTTACCGGAATACATTGAACAATCTTGGCAGAGGCAGGGAACCTCATAGCAACAACAAGGTCTACTTCTTTCGAATTACTCGGAATACTTCATCCTAAGCCTTGAGATTGGTTTGGTGAGAACTATCTTGAAGTGAAGTCTCTCTTAGAAAATACTGCACATAAGATTGGGATATCGGAAAAAATAGTTGCCAAATGAAAAAGAACGTTTGCTTTTAGGAAATATGAAATATGACGCGTACAAGAACCAAATGGGATTGAACCTGCAGTTAAAGTATTCTATGAAAATGTGAATTCAAAAAGTTAATGGATCACAAACCTATGGTGATAGTGGCGGTGGTGGTGTAACAGATTATGTCTACCATTCAAGGATTCAAATTCTGGAATGGTGCTTTATTTATCGACCCTTGAGATTGAAAGATAAAGTTGACTTTAGGGAGATTTGAACTCAAAGCACGGAGAGCTGGAGCAAATACCAAGTTCTGTTGATTTTTGCCAGTTCGCTGCCTGTGGTGGTGGTGGTGGTGGTGGTGGCTGTGGTGATGGTGGTGATGGCGGTGATGGTGGAGGAGATAGTGTTGAATGTGTGTGTGTGTGTGTGTGTGTGTTGTTAGTAAGGAAGAGAATAATATTGATAAGGTAGCGATTGCTGTAACAGCAGCATTGGTCAGGGCCCAGTGCTATGGTGATGCTAATGGTGGTGGTGGTGGTGGTAGGGTTGTGACAGTATTAAAAGAAAGGAAGAATGAAAGAAATGGCGAAATAATTGATTTAAGAGAAAACAACTACGAGAAGAGATGTTAAAAACCAATGTTTTAATAGCAGACGATATTGGAAGATGGAGCTACGGAGAGGGAGAGAAAGAGGAAAGAGAGAGAGAGACCAGGAGAAAGTCAGTGGAGGGGAGAGAGAAGGAAAGAAAGAGAGAGAGAGTGGAAGGGAGAGAGAATTATGGTTTTATTGGATAGAAGTTCGAAATGAGATGGAATTGGTGAGTTTGAAGGGCTTCGCTTCACTGCTCCAAACCGACCAAACCATACCACTACCTCCTCCCCCCATTATTTTTACATTTACAAAGGAAATGGTGACAACTGTCAATTGGATTTTAAATGCATTCCATTCATATTGCTGCACTTAAACCTCCTCCTGCCTCACCTCCCCTGCCCGCCCCGCCACTGGTTTTACAATGCACTTAAACACAACTATAAAATATTCTTACTATCGCAATACTACAAGCTGTTAAATACGATTCTGCTGCAATGGCCGGCGATTTATGGAATTCTGTAAAGCCACCATTTGCAAAAGATGGCTGATCTAGCTTATAAACTTTCTCCCGCCGACAGCCGTATGCTATGGCCTGTATACTGATTGTTTCAAACATCAGAGTCAGTTAATTATTGAATATATCAAGTGAGAAACTGAACAGCCAATTGGTTCACTAATTAAGAAGTAGATAAACAGTTAACCAACAAGGAAACCAATCAACAAGCCAATAAAATAACCATATGAAGCAATAAGCAATATGAACGCCTATACCTCTATGTGGTTGTTAGTGTGCTAGAAATAGGAATTATATCTTCCTGAAATATATGTGTGTTTGTGTGTATGTATATGAATGTAATTTAACTATATATGTGTGTGTATGAGTGTATACAATTGTTTGTGTATATCTTTCTATGGCGTATAACGACGAAGGGTGTAAATCACTGAAGAGAAAATGGTGCTTTTCGACTGAAGCCTATTCCATATTTGTTCTGCAACGATTTACAGGCACTTTCATGGGAATGTAATCGTATAAAAGCAGAGAATCATGAATTATGCTATTGGAAGCCAGTAATTAGTGACTATTGATAACAAATTACGATATAAAGTAAAATAAAATAAATAAATATCTGATCACAAAATTGGATCGATCGATCGATTAATACATCATACAGATATATTAAAACGGCAAAGAAACATTTATATAACGGACTGTATAATGCTCTTGACATCATATACTGATGTAACTATAGGTGCAGGCGTGGCTGTGTGGTAAGAAGTTTGCTTCCTAACCAAATAGTTTCAAGTTCAGTACCGCAGCGTGGCACCCTGGGTGTCTTCTACTATAGGTCTTAGACTTATACAGGAAGGTGTAACGAACAAAATAACTCTATTGATATTAAACAGCCACGTAACATGCAGATAAGAATGGTTTTAAATTCTAGCACGAGGCCAACAAGTTCGAGGAAGGGCGTCAGTCGATTACATCAACCCCATTCATCGACTGGTAATTACTTCATCGACTCCGAAAAGAGGAAAGGCAAAGTTGACCTCGGCGGAATTTGAACTTAGAACGTATTGACGAATAAAACGTCGCGGAACATTTTGCCCGGCGTGCTAACGATTCTGCCAACTTGCCGCCTGACAACATAGAGGTAACAATAAACAGGCATGCGATGAATTGTGTAGCGTTGTTGATAACATAACTTTATGTTCCACAGATAATATACAGCCGTGTAACCGCTGCGTAAATTATTCATTATATACACTGATGTAATTACCTGTATAGTATCATAAATTATATATATATCCAGGTATGTAATTAACAAAGTGACTCATCGATAAGACAAATCAATGAAGTTTAATAAAGAATTTACTCATAATTATCAACCAAATAAAGCCGCATATTTGATGGTTGACTGAACTGTTGTGAAATCCAGCAAATAATTAAGAAAACAAAAATATTGAGCAAACTGTCATCAACCAGAAAATCTCTCAACTGCAGCCAACCACATATATAAACCATTAATCAAACTAACCAGGCTTCTCTCTCTCTCTCTCTTTCTCTCTCTCTCTCTCTCTCTCTCTCTCTCTCTCTCTCTCTCTCTCTCTTTTTTCTCTCTCTCTCTCTTTTTTTTTTCTCTCTCTCTCTCTATATATATATATCTATCTATCTATCTATCTATCTTTATGAATATATATGTATATATATATGTATGTATGTATA
>NC_068998.1:1321631-1323230 GCF_001194135.2 Octopus bimaculoides | reverse complement strand
TGTGTGTGTGTGTGTGTGTGTGTGTGTGTGTGTGTGTGTGTGTGTGTGTATGTGTGTGTGTGTGCGCGTGTGTGTGTGCGTGTATGTAGAGAGAGAGAGATGATTTACATCATTGAGAGTACTCAGACGAGTGGTACCATCGAAGACAAATGTTGGATGCGAATTCTTCCCAGCAGAAATACGACAAGCGAAATGTACGTTGTAAGCTCTGCCTGATTCACCATAATGTTTTTCTTCACCTTAATTATTCTATTTAGTGTCCCAGTTATCAGAGATTTTGATTGTACTTTGGTATTTTATAGTTTGCTTATTTCCATTTCATGACCCATCAACTGCGATAGTTTCCCAAATTCCTTCCCTAACGATATTTTGGGATGAAAAAAATGGCAAACTATGGAGTGGTATTTATTCCCGTTTTTCAATCTTATATTTTGGAATTCCGTTTTCAGTTTGTCTTTTGTTTCATTTTTAACAATTTCAGTTGTTTTCCGCAAATCTAAAATATTTTCTTTCAGTTTGTACTTTATCATTGCTCCTATATATAAGAATTTTTTTTTTCTCATTTTCATCATGTTTCCTTACCGCATTAACTAGTTTCCCTTTCATTGTTTTAAAATATTTTCGAAACCTACTGTTGTTATTTTGTAATAGTTTTCTATTTGCATCACGCTTTGTCTTCTTTATGCGTGCACGAAATAGATTCCGTCCCTCTCAGCTACGGTGTTTGTTAATGGTTTGTAGTTTCTTGATTTTTATGTTGAAGCTCTCCATTCCACTTCTAAATAATTATGTTGGAGCTACAGTTTATAAATGAGATGGATATCATATTTATACTCATCGCCTTATTTTATTTTTATCATTGAATTCAGTAAACATTTGTCTGACAATTCCCTAATATCTTTTCTCATTTCTGTGTGTTGTACTTTTAATTTCATTTCATACTAAGTATTTCCATGGCTGATTTACTTCTATTCCTCCTATAGAACTGCTTTAATATGTATTACATATATCTAATTTAATAGTCTCGGTGCTAATTACATTACCCCTTCTGACATTAACTTTTGCTATTTCTCTTCTCTCATACACATTTGTATATCTGGGCTGAATTCAAGGCCGGCCGACGGTCTTTCTTTCTTTCTCTGTAATTCGACTGGATCTACTTAGAAATATCAAATCTACAGGAAGGGTTATTATGACGTATGTTTAGATTTAAAAAAAAAAGCAAAAATCCATTGAATGAGTTTGACAGCCACCATTTGCAATGTTTCATTTTCCTGGAATTGTGAAGCAAAAAAAAAAAAAAAGAAGTAATAACAGATTTTTCCATCTCGCTTCTTGACCGTAGGGAATGAAACCACCGAGGAAAGAAATCTACCGAGTTTATTACAAGGGCCGAGGGGGAAGTGGCGGTGGGGTGGGGGCGACCATCAAAGCATTCAAACTTCACTGAGACACAGAGAGTTATTAATAATAAATATTTCATTGGAACTGGCTCAGTGTGTGAAACATAGTGCAAGGTAAACATCCCAGGACAGAGAGAGAAAGAGAGAGGGAGAGAGTGGGAGATAGAGAGGGAGAGAAAGAGAGACATTGAGGTGG
>NC_068998.1:1320050-1320750 GCF_001194135.2 Octopus bimaculoides | reverse complement strand
TATATATGGTTATAGATAAGGATAATATATACATATATATACATATAAGTAAATATGTGTGTGTATGTGTGTGTACAGCATATATACACCCTCATCCACACACATAACTTCCGTCAGAAATTAATTTTTCTCTCCATGTACGTTTCTCTCCCTCCTTCACTCCTTCTTTCTCTCTCCCTCTCTCTCTCTCTCTCTCTCTCTCTCTCTCTCTCTCTCTCTCTCTTTCTCTCCATATATGTGTGTGTCGGTCTATGCATGTCAGTGCGTGTGTGTCTGTGCATATGTATGCGAAAGTGTGTGTGTTTGTGTGCGTGTGTGTATGTGTGTATACAATTTCTTTTCTCTCTTTTCTCAAACTTACCGACATATACACAGACACACACAATCGCACACACAAACATACAAACGCCATCATACCGATACATATACAGACACATATAAGCACACACAAACATATAAACACGACACGCGCACACATACACACACAGAGCAATATACTAACACACAAATACACACACACATCCAAACACTTATAGAATCAATTTCGCTATTTACTTTATAATAGCCTCTTCATTGGTTAACTGCACGTACAGCACACACACACACACACACACACACACACACACACATACGCACACACACATATTCACACGTACTTCATACACATACTCACACACTGAATATTTTTGTGAGGGTATAA
>NC_068998.1:1315854-1316813 GCF_001194135.2 Octopus bimaculoides | reverse complement strand
CCTCCTCCTCCTCCTCCTCCTCCTTCTCCCGTGAAACTAAACACCGACTTTGCAGTAAACTTACTGAGTTAACACTTTAATAATAATGGGTTAATGGAGGAACTGGTAATCACTGAACGCAGTCACTGAAGTTCCCTGGAGTGCCCCGTAGTTCTCCGGAGTTCCCCGGTGTTCCTCGATATTCTCCGGAGTACCACGGTGTTCCACGGTGTTCCACGGTGTAGCACGCAACAACGACAGGCCGCTCAGTGCGATGAGAACGCGATAAAAGTATTATGTACGAATCTATATCTTCAACCTAAGTTTTGTTAATAGAACTGCTTCTGTTCCCCATATGGTAGTGGGCATCTGGAGAACAGCTGTTCTGATACTTGGATTCGAAACAGTTCCCCTACGAGAAAATCTATTAGCTTCGGTTTACAATTCCTCGGGGGCTTGGAGTTTCGTTCATGTATGAAAATACTAGAAGAGATAAATAAAATTAATGTATGTATGTATGGGTTTTGTGCGTGTGTTTGTGTGTGTATATATGCATATGAGTATATATTTTTACATGTGTCTGTATGGTGTGTAACAGATGTTTATATATATTTAATGGAATGCACGCACACACGTATACACACACGCACAAACTTACGCTCAAATATTTTTCTACTCAAACACACACATATATATACATACATATATATTTATATGAGTGTATGTGTGTGTATCCACACATGTATATATAAAAATATAAACACATTCATATTTACATATGAGCATGTGTGTACATATATTTACAAACGTTGAAGTCACTGTCAATAATATATTTGTATATATATATAAATAGGTATATATATAAATAGGTATATATATAAATGTGTGTTAATGTGCGTGTTTGTGTGTGTATTGTATATATGTATATGTAAATATATCCTCGTACATGTATATACATACATACATACATACATATATAT
>NC_068998.1:1314288-1315461 GCF_001194135.2 Octopus bimaculoides | reverse complement strand
CACACACACACACACACACACACACACACACTCGTCTATAGGTACATACAATAATTCCCCAGATTTCAAAGTCAGCAATAAGAGGTTGCAGCAGAAAGTAAACCAGTAAAGCTAATGAAACCATAGAATTTTAAAAAAATGTTAATCAATTATCGTTGCTCATTAGTGACATTAATGAGGGGAAATATCTGTGTGAGGTGGGGGCAAGCATGCCGTGTAATAATTAATGTGTACTTCAATTTATAAACATAAATATAAACAAATATAATAATTGTGAATCTGTAAATAGGAAAACCTCCACCCAACGTAAATAGGTTTTTAATGTACACAGACGATATTTGAGTTGGTTTCCATTGGCGTTATTAGATTTAAATGTATTTAGTACAGTACAGCGACATGGTAATTATTCGGGTGCTGGGGTGGCGGGTGGGGTGTTAAGTGTCTATGGGGCGTACACATACATACAAATACATACACACACACATACGCATATGTATGCATGTATATAAATATATCTCGAGACGTATATATAAACGTCCACACACTCACGTTCACGCACACACACACACGAAATAATATCTCTCTCTTTCTCTCTCTGTATGTACATATATATATGTTGGTGTGTTTACGTTCCCGTAAACTAGCGGTTCGGCAAAAGAGACCGATAGAAGTATCAGGCTTACAAAGAATAAGTCCTGGGGTCGATTTGTTCGATTAAAGGTGTTGCTCCAGCGTGGCCACAGTCAAATAACTGAAAAAAACTGAAAAAATAAAAGAATAAAAGAATATATATTGTCTTTTACTCGTAAAAGATTGTGGCCATGCTGGGGCAACGCTTTGAAGAACTTTCAGCTGAAGGAATTAAACCCAGGACGTATTATCTTATTGGAGCCTAGTACTTATTCTATTGGGCGCTTTTGCCTAACTGCTAGGTTACGGGAACGTAAACACACTATCACCGTTGGATATTGGAATTTGTACGAATATTTGACCTCTTCAGCATATTTCTCCGAATTTTCCCCTTGTAATTTCAGTGACCCCTAAACTTTTCTTTTCTTTATTTACCTTTGAAAAACAAAAAATCGTCGAAACCGGTTTGAAATTTTTATAAATTTGTTACAAAATTCAAAATCTAGAACACATTTTAAGACAAGGTGCATTATATATATATAT
>NC_068998.1:1312084-1313902 GCF_001194135.2 Octopus bimaculoides | reverse complement strand
TATATATATATATGTACCTATCTCTCTCTCTCTCTCTCTCTCTCTCTCTCTATATATATATATATATATATATAAATGTATATATATATATATATATGTGTGTGTGTGCGGTCTATGTCTAAGAGTGTGTGTGTGTGTGTGAGTGAGAGAGTGTATGAGCCTGTGTGTGCGTCAGTGAGTGTGTGTGTTCGTGTGTATGTGTGTGTATACACTTTCATAAACACACGAGGTTTATGCGCCATTTCTTAACAAATGAATAATCAATGACGTATTTGTTTTAAATCCAGACATTAATCTCTGCAAAATCAAAATCAAATTCAAGAAAAATAAATAAATAAATAAATAAATAAATATAAATGCGAACATCATCCGGAAAGAGAACGTAAAATCGTCCATGATTTGCTGACACATAATTTCCACAATTATACTATTTAAAATGGTTTCGGTCACGCAATACACCAGTTCGTTGTTGTTGCTGTCGTTGATGTTGTTGTTGCTTCCTTTCAGATTTGACAAGAGTGCAGTGAAACACTTTCCACCAAGAAACAAACATAATAAATAAATAAATAGGACAATGTTTTAGAAAAACAATGTATGTGTGTATGTCTGTAAATAAATATATATATGTGTGTGTGTGCTCGTGTATACTTATATATGTATACACACACACACACACACATATATATATATAAATATATATGTTTGTGTGTGTGTGTGTGTGTGTGTGTGTGTGTGTGTGTGTGTGTGTGTGTGTGTGTAAGCATATGTACCCGGATAATTTATATATTTGATGAAGGGAGATTATTCAACTTCCTTTCTGCTATTATCGCTCCATTAAATTATTTAAATTATTATAATTGCATTCTTATTTTGATCGTTTCTTTTGTTTTGTATATATATTTCCGTTTGTTTGTGTGCATATGCTTACATGTGTGTGTATATATATATATATATATATATATATATAATATAAATGATATGATAGATATATTTCTCGACATACGTTAGTATACATAAAAATGCATAGATATCGGTATAAATATGTGTGTGTATGTGTGTATGTGTGTGTGTGTGTGTGTGTGTGTGTATGTGTGTGTGTGTGTGTGTGTGGTGATGAGGCAAGCTGAGTGGAACGCTTGTGTTAATGCATAAAAGAAAAAAAAATAAATACTGGAATCTAATGCGTGAAATTTTCGTGAATTAGTTTCAATTTAGGCTGGAAATGATCGTCAGTAGACAAAGTAAAATGGAAGCGAGCTAAGCATGAATACAGCAATTAGAGTTAAACATGCAAAAATAGATAGGTAGCTAGCGAAAAGGAATGAGCAATCGATAGATGGACATATGGATCGACAGAATAGAAATAAATGGCGGTTAGATAGCTTGTTAAGCAAACATATAGTGAGAGGGATGAAGATACAACGATAGGCAAATGGATATCGGTACACACACACATGCACACACAGAATAGATAGATTGTTAGATTAACTGGTTGATTAATAAACAAACATGTAGATAGATATGTAGAGAGATAGATAGATAAATAATAAATAGACAGATATACATAAACGGTTAAATAGATATAGATAAATAAATAGATCGATAGATTGACATTCCTGTGTGTGTGTCTGTGCATACACACATATATGTTTATATATATATATATTAATATATTAATAGAAAGAGAGGTACGAAGATGTAATTGAAACTATTATATTATATTGCTATGAAAGATATTACTCGTTCGAGCTTTTTCCTGTAACAAATTTGTTGAGATAACCTCCAGTGTGGCGCGTGATATATATATATATATATATA
>NC_068998.1:1310195-1311740 GCF_001194135.2 Octopus bimaculoides | reverse complement strand
ATATATATATATAAATATATATATATATATATATGGATAGATGAATAGATAGATAAATAGATTAACAAACAGATAGATAGATATTATAACAACGTATCATAATTGTCTATCGCCGCCTATTTATTGGAATAGTGTAGAAGTTGTGACTCTAGAGTATTGATATATCATAATTTTTGAAGAGAATAACAGTTTCTTTAACAGTGCGTGTGTTCAGCAATCACAAAAAATATGACTCTATCATGATGCATTTATAGCATAAAGGCGAAGTGTGTATGTATATGTATGTGTGTGCTGGTGTATGCATGCGTACATGTGTGTGTGTGTGTGTGTTTGTATGTGTGTGTGTGTGTGGGGGGGGCAATATACAAAAACATGCACACTATCACTACTGCCGTCTCTATGGAAAGTAGAAGTGGATGAGAGGCAACATTACAAAATACACACACAAATGCATTAAACACACACACATGAAAGCCAACATGTATGTATGCATATATGAATATTTATTTGTGTGTGTGTGTGTGTGTGTATGCAGATATGTGCATGCATGTATATACACATATGTATATGCATACATATATACATATGTATATATAAATACATACATGTTTATGTGCAAGTAGATTGTCTATATATATATATATAAATACACACACACACGTATACACACATACACACACACATCCCGAAGTAAACATACATAGCGCAGAAAAAACACAACAGAATGGCACAAAGGGCAGGTAAGTAAGGGAAGTACATGAGGAAAGTGTTTTCAATGAGTATGGCGGTAAGATTGAGTGACAGTACAGAGATCTTCCACACGCCATGTAAAAACATGTCCGCTTTTTACCAACAGGAGAAAGAAAGAAAGATTAGAAGACGAAGAAATAGAGAAGAAAGAAGCTGAAAACGAAAATAAATAAAAGTTAGAAAAATAACAGACTCAATAAATAAATTTAATAATAATAATAATAATAATGATAATAATAATAATAACTGAAATAATTAACAAAACCAAAGAAAGATTAGTAAAGAGTGTGAGAGATAGAGAGATAGATAGATAGATAGAGAGAGAGAGAGATTGAAGTAAAAGGAATGAGAGGCGATGGTAAGAAGTCTTGTATAGTTGTTAGATGTAAATATCTAGCTACGTAGCAAAGAAGTAATTCTTCTTGTGTGTTCCGAGAGTGTCAATACTGCAAACGACAAAGATGGCGGCGGTAAAGGCAGCCATGATCAACAGTTTTACAGTTTCACGTGATTCAAGTTGACGTTCCGGTGGCTTTGAGCTGATCTCGGAGTTGACAGCAATATCTGAAACACAGGCGACCTCTACTCAGCTCACTTTTTTTCTCCTCTGTTCGTTCATGTTGTTCGACCACACACACGTACCACGCATATACCACCCAGAGTCGGAGGAAGCTTTAGATTGCCATTTGTGTGTGTGTTTGTATATGTGTGTGCATTGTGTCTATATGTGTAGATATATATCTTATCAAACTTACATCATAATTTCATGCTTAAAGATTCATATATATATATATA
>NC_068998.1:1308868-1310018 GCF_001194135.2 Octopus bimaculoides | reverse complement strand
TATATATCGTGTGTAAATATATATGTATGTGTGCGTCTATATATATATATATATATATACGCGCACACACACACACACACACACACACACACACACATATATATATATATTATTCTTAAAGAAGAATGTTGTTGACAGTGACCTCGGAGTTTCGGCCAACTAAGCCACGACATGCCTGACTAGTAACCCCAGCCTTATAAACCAAGGCAAGAAATACTCTAAATAGGAACAAAAAGTAAAGAAATGACCAGTCAGCGTATGAGAGTTCCCTCATGAGTGAAGTAAAAACCTTCGTCTTGAATTTCATTCACCATTTCCTGTCCAATGTCACCCGCAAAGAGTCGGAGAAAGCCTAAAAAACTGGACACATCTACCTAGAACTTCTGAAACTTTATTGTCAATTGGTACCACTGTCACACGGGCCAATCGAAAGGCTTTCTGTCCCTTTTGTCTTATTACATACCATCTTACCCTCTTCCGGCCATGACTCCCGAATATCATTCCCCGAACTCTCTTTCTCCCGTCTTCCTTAATAAAAATCATTAACAGCAAATGTCAGTATTTTTCTCTCCCGTTTCCTTACGGCATATATTTTAGCCATTATTTCCCCCTTTTGGATTATTTGTTACTCAACATAAACCCACATCTCTTCCCACCGAATCTTAAATTTATTCACTGAGATTTTCTCGTCATCGGCTACGACTGATCTTTATATATTTTTCTCTTAATAATTCGATAGATCGATAAACGAAATAGCATATCACCCTAAAAGGCAACCATTAAATTTCATATGCTAGCTCAGAATTAATAATGTATTCTGGAATTTTGGGAATACAAACATTTCTAGCCATGAGTAAAAATGGCAAATGGAAGGGAAATAAAAGAGTTACTAACTAAAATATATATTTTCCTGTGCGGTTCTGGATATTTAAGACGTGGTTAAAGTGGTCGGCTGTCAAATATAACTAAAGAGATATATATACCGCGTGAGACAACTGGGATTAAATACGATTAGTCGGCTGCCATATTGCTTTTTACACATGTCTGAATATATGGACATGCACATACATAACTCATACATACATACATACACGTATATATACATATATAAAATATTCAGAATCATATATAATGTACAAATATGGGTATA
>NC_068998.1:1304830-1307399 GCF_001194135.2 Octopus bimaculoides | reverse complement strand
GGGAGAAAGAGAGAGAGAGAGAGAGAGAGAGAGAGAGAAAGGGGTTGAGTAAGATTGTAGTTAAATAGGAGAAGAATTGTGGTATTTAGCAAAAGACTTTGTTGTTGTGTGACTGATTAGTTGTCTTTGTACAGGTATTTGACTAGGTGTAACTGGGATTGTAGGGGGATATACAGCGACAGAATGATATACATACATGCATATATAATTGTATATATATATATACATAAACGTACATACACACATATATGTATGTATGTATATATATGTATATATATGTGTACGTATAACTAGATGTGTGTATAAGTAACTTCGTAGTTATTCCTCTATTAGAGACCACACACGCACACGCGTGCGCACATGAATGTCCCTCCCTCTTTCTCTCTCTTTCTCTCTCTCTCTATGTATATTTATATATATGTGTGTGTGTGTGTGTGTGTGTGTGTGTGTGTGTGTGTATGAATGTATGTATGTGTGTGTGTGTATGTTGAGAGAAGCCTTACATGTATACATCCACATGCAAAGTCACACAGCAACAAATGCACACAGTAACACAAGCATACATTTTCACTCATTCGCAGATGAACACACACACACACACACTTGCATTTACACGGACAGCGTTTCACGTGCAGAAGAAAGCAGTAACATCAACATAACTGACATTTAAAATGTTAGCTTTCTCAGGTGATTTATTTAAGCTCGTGTACACACACACACACATACATACATACATACATACATACATACATACATACATACATACATACATACACTTTCATGCGCACATACATATATACACATCTCCATAATTCACTATACAGATTCAAAGACACTCTCATATACCTACATGCAAACATACATATGTATGTCTACATATACACATGCATATATCCTTATATCCTTATATATATTCATGCATGTATACTTATAAAGATATAGATACTTACATACACAAATATAAACATACACATTAATTCAGACATAAATACACACAGATATACGCATATAAATATGGGGAAAGTCGATCTCAGCGGCATTTGAGAGCCTGGTCAGTTTGGATTCTTCAAGCCTTTCAGATGGGTCCGTCACACAGTCTTTTTGCCATAGATATTGAGCAGGGAGAGATCTGTCTCACGAAGGAATAATAATAATAATAATAATAATAATAATAATAATAATAATAATAATAATGATGATGATGATGATGATGATGATGATGATAATAATAATGACAAAATTACAGAAATATCTACTTCAGAAGCAAGGAAAACTGATACAAAAATAGCCACAAAACACGAACAAAAAAAAAATTGTTTTCTGTCGTTAAGGAACTTGTCAAATACAAAAAAGAAATCATAGAATGTAGCAACTATGAAGAAAGCAACGTATCAAGATAAAACGATGGCAAGAAAAGTCTCTTCATGGCAAATATTGCGTTAAACTGATGCTGTACCAGAAAAGAAATAGACAAAGCAAAATCCCAACAATGACTGAGAAACTCAGGACTCAAAGGAGAGACTGAAGGTTTTTTAATTGCAGCACAAGATCAAAGCCTTCCCACTAAAAATTGCCAAAGACACATAATGAAATCAAATGCAAGTAACTGCAGAATATGAGATGGAGAAGAAACAATAAATAATATTGTCCCTGGCTGCCCAGTCCTGGCTAAGAAGGAATATATTCACAGACACGACAGAGTTGGAACTTATATACACTAGAAGTTATGCCAACACTATGGAATCTTATCAGAAAAAGGATGGTATAAACACCCCAGAAAAGGTCACAAAAATGAGAAAGTAATCGTACTCTGGGATATGCCAATACACACAGAAGGAGGAATCGAGGATAATAGGCCGGATATAGTTGTCAGAAATCACCAAGAAAAAGTGCTTTCTAATCGATGTATCAATACCAGCAGATGACAACGTTTCTCTAAAAGAACGAAGAAACTTTCAAAATACAAAGACCTGGAAATAGATGTAACTCGAATGTGGAGCCTAAAAACCGAAACAATTCCTGTCATAGACGCATTAGGTATGATAAAAAAATATTCAGACAAATACATAACAAAAACACCAGGACTAATAAATATATATATAACATACAGAAAATAGGACTACTAGGCACCGCACACATCCTACGTAAAACACTTTCAATACTGTGAAAATAAGAGCCTCACAACAAACCACAGCACTTACCCAAGGCACAGAGCTGCACCCGGTGGAATTTGAACTCAGAACGAAATGCCGCTAAGCATTTTGCCTGGCGTGGTAACGATTCTGCCAGCTTGCCGCTCTGCTGCTGTTACTGCTGCTGCTGCTACTACTACTACTACTACTACTACTACTACTACTACTACTACTACTACTAATAATAATAATAATAATAATAATAATAATAATAATAATGGTTTCTTCATCAAAGTCATTGAAATTTAAACGTGATTTTGCATCCATAACAAGTATTTTAAATATTTCATTCTTAGTATTCTTCCATTACTGGTTCTTTATCGGAACTTTTTTTCCAATTTCAATGTTTTGTTTTATTTTTATTCTCAATTTAAAAA
>NC_068998.1:1301393-1304058 GCF_001194135.2 Octopus bimaculoides | reverse complement strand
GAGAGAGAGAGAGAGAGAGAGAGAGAGAGAGAGAGAGAGAGAGAGTGTGTGTGTGTGTGGAATTGTTTTAGTGACCCGGTTGTAGGTGCAACACGTCATTTGTTGTTACCTTATAGTAGGGTTCTCAGCCCCTTTCTATCTCAACTCCCCCACCCACACACATCCATGAAATGTTTTTATAAATGACCCCTTCTCATGCTCCATTCCCTTAAAAATCTTCAGAGTAATTTAATCAAACCCAGACAAATTTCTTTTGCCCTTGTTTACGATCCCTATTTTCTTTTATTATCCAATCCATTTTTGTGCTTTTCTTTAGATAATTCTAGAGACTATGTTAAGAAGAAGAAGAAGAAGAAGAAGAAGAAGAAGAAGAAGAAGAAGAAGAAGAAGAGATCCGTTTCGATGAAATTAAGGTAATCGGGTATTGTTCTACTCCCTGGTGACACAATGCCCAACTCCAGAGAGTTGCATGGAACGATGAGTATTGTACCCACTAAGATGGCTCCGTCGTCTTTAAACTAGAGGTGTCATACACATGGTGAGTGGCAACGTTTAGTCCCACCATATTTATCTTTCTTGGTTGGGACTGAGTAACCAAAAACACAGTGGTTAATTGTTCTCTCATCTCCACAAGTTCCGTTCTTACTCTATTCTGCTTCATTAATAGTCATGTAGGTGGATTTTCCCTCCCCATTATTATTCCGTAACATCCTCTACCCTCAATTTTATCTGAAGTTTTATTAATTTTTTTTTATAACTTCAACCGGGTTTGCCCAAGATGCGTGCAGGGCAACGAAACTCTCCTGCATGCTCTTGTCCACTGCCCAAGTATTGTTGACCTGTGGGTTTATGTTAAAACACCTGCTGTTACGTGTAGGACGGACCCGGCTATCCATTGGGAAGATCGTCCTGCCACCTTACTTTTGCCAAGAAGGGCAGGAAGTGTTTCTTTGTTTGGTGGTCTTTACAAAAGATGCTCTGTGGTGGACCAGATTAAAAGGGCTGAAGAAATATACTTTCATCTTTGGCCAAGCCCACATCAACTTTTTCAAGTTTTGCTTGAAAAGGAAAGTGAAGGTAGAGAAAGACGTGCTACCTCTTATTAATTTCGTTGAAAGGTGGTTGAATGTGACAAGAATTGTCCGAGTGAACGGGCCTGCTCTAAGTATGCGCCTATAAACGATAAGGAGAGAGCACTTGCCCTAATGGTCAGGGCCTCTGAGGTTTTGAGGAGTTTCCACGAGCAGCTCTAGGAAGTTTCTCCTTTTTGGGGAAACTTTTTATTGTTAAATTATTTCGTCGTTTTCACTCATTACACGCCCCATTTTGTGTAACCTCACGTTGTAACCTCACGTGTGTAACTTCACGTCTTGTACCGTATTCAGTATGGTTTTTCGTGAACTCTTTATGGTTAATAAGGAAAACATTATTGTTATTACAAGTAGTAGTAATAGTATCTTTTTCGGACAACTTTAAAGAATATATGTGTATATGTCTGCTTGTGTACGTACGTACATACATACATACATACATACATACAAATACATAGAGAAATTATACATGTATAGGCACACACGTATACACACACAAAATTACGCAGACTCAAACACAGAGATAAGTATAATACACAAGTATACAGACACGTTCATGCAATCAAGTACGCACGCACGCGCACACACACACGCACACACCTACACCTACACAATCAGCAACACAAACATGTATTATACACACGTACAAATCCCATATATATAAGTTAGTTAGTGGTGCGTGTTTAAATTCAGTCAATCTTGGGGAAGAAATAGCTTGTTCAGTGAGGGCAGGGTAGAATGTAAATAGAGATTTCACTTAGATAACTGTCGGCGACCGATTATTTAAAGAGAAACACAAGAAAAATATCTCCCCCCTACCACATCCCTTGTCCACCCCATACACCCGTATTCTCATAAATTTAGGGACCTATTTAAGGTGCCAATACCCGCCCACCCTCATCTAAACACCACCAATATCATCTAAGACTTAGATAAGCTAAAACGGATTTCTTCCTTAAGACAAACGCAATAACAGCACCGAGTTTTCTCATATTCGTGCCACATCAAAAGTAGGAGCGTCGACCGTGCAGCTTAGATATCACAAGTACGAGGGATCGAATGACATGCGAGCTACTTACTTATTTATTTATATTTTACATGTTTTTTTTTTTTTCAATTTTGTTTCTTATATGTATTTGTGTTGTTTCGGTTGTTGATGAAGATGTTGATGTTGACGAGGATCATGATAGTGATTGTAATGGTGATGATGATGATGCTGATGATGATTCCGATCTATGTAATTTTATACTGATAAGGCATTGTTTTTCTTTTTTACTTTATCTTGGTGCTATTGTTATTTTAATATAAGTGTTTGTGTCTATGCGTATGTATGTGTGTGTAAAGTGTTTATGTATATGAATGTGTGTGTGTATGTGTGAGAGTGTACGAGTGTTTATGCATGTATATGTGTGTAAATTTATGCGTATGTTTGTGTGTCTATGCATATGTATGTGTGTAAATATATATATATATATATATATATATATACATACACACATACATACGCATATATACACATGCATGTATAAAGGTATATGTATGTATAAACATAAACACAGAGATATACATACATG
>NC_068998.1:1298538-1300706 GCF_001194135.2 Octopus bimaculoides | reverse complement strand
CTCCACCACCTCCTCCTCCTCCTCCTCCTCCTCCTGCTGGTGCTGCTGCTGGTGCTGCTGTTGCTGCCCTTAAAACGACTGCAGAGACCAAAACCAGTCGTAGACATCGTTAACATGGTTCATTTAATAACTACCACCCAATACTACAGCCAATACTACAGCCAATACTACAGCCACAACAAGAAACACCGCTAACTCCTGGCCAGCTCCTTCGTAACGACGATCATGTTGCTGCTGTTACTGTTGGTGATGATGATTGCCTTTGAGATGGTGGCAGGTGTGGTGGTACGGTGTGGTGGTACGGTGTGGTGGTACGGTGTGGTTTGAACAGGTTTTATTAACGATCTTTTATGGACGCCATCGATATAAGAAATCCTTCCACTGGTAGTTTTACTCTTATTTCTCACAGCTCCTATCTCTATTCGAACCTGAAACCACTAGATTTATTTTAAGCTTCAAATAATCCTTCATAATTACTTAAGAACAGTAAAACTTAAAGACGTTCTTGGTGAAGTCCGCTGAATGCGGTGCCCACTCAATGTCACACTTCCTGCTGATCAGTTTCCCTTGAAATTGCTCTCTCAGCCAAGCTAGGGAGTCATTTAAATGTCCCGAAAAGTCCTCACTGCCTTGGTTTTGTTATCTCATTTTGTCTAAGATATATATATATATATATATATATATATATATATATATATAGAGAGAGAGAGAGAGAGAGAGAGACAAAGACAGAAAGATAGAAAGAGAGAGAGAGAGAGAAAGATAAAAAAAGAAATAGATAGATAGATAGACAGATAGATAGATAAATATTGCTATATAGATGTATATATCGTTGGATTGAATGTTAATGGTTGGTGACGAAACAATGACGGTTTCGGAGATGAAGGGCCAATCTTTATTGAGACAATTTTTGTTGTCATTGTTGTGTGTGGTTCTTGTTTGCATGCCCCATCTTTTTTATACGATCTATTTTTGATTCGTTCTTTAATGTAGTTCTTCAACTTTTCGATGTTATCCCCGATTGTGGTTCGAGTGGTGACAAGAGTTTTTCCAATTTCTGCAATGGGTCCGGATCTAGACTTAACGGTTTGTATTGTCTTTTTACTTAATTTTATGGTTAAGGGATTATAAGGGTCATATATCTAATTGCTTCCAGATCAAGGTTTTTCGCTTGTTATTAGTGTCAGTTGGTCGAGAATTTAATGATTAAATGGGTTTGGTTTTTAGCTAGTAACGACGTGATGGTAGATCTGCCTCTCTCTCTCTCTTTCCCTCTCCCTCTCTCTCACACAGGTGCTCATCCCTCTAATCTTTCATCCAACACACTGCTATATCCCCCCCCCCACAGCCATATGACTAATCATACAGACCATTCACTTATCTAATCTATTTCCACATGTTCAGAACATTTGATCTAAATCATTCTCTCTCCCACTTTCTCTCAGTCTCTCTCTCTCTCTCTCCCTCTTTCTCTCCTCACTCCCTCCCTTCTCTCCCCACCACCCTCCCCTCTCTTATAACAAACATTTTGGTTAAGTTGTCACAATAAACTCTAGGTTTACCTTCCTTCTCTCTGTAGATTTCGTACGGCGTTTTGGTGCCTCTTTGTTGTTGTTGTTTTCGCTTCTGTTATTGTTATTGTTGACGTACGTTTTAAGCAAATTATCTAGCTCTATGTATGTATGTATCTTTGTATGTGTGTGTGTGTATGTACGTATGTATGTATGTATGCATGTATGCATGTATGTATGTATTTACATTATTTCGGAGGGATACCTTGCTTCTATTTCAGGCAGATTGAACGACTACGTCAAGGTTCTCTCGTTGGATTCAGTCATATGTATTGATGGGGTGAAAGGAAAGTAGTGTTTCGTCAACAGCAGTACGGCGACCGAGTGTTCCTGGTCGCTCGGAGAATTCCCTTCAAGAGACTGAAACAATCAATGACGATGCCTGAAATTGAAGCCAAAAATGCTGCCAATCTAATCTTTCTTAACAAGTTGCCGTAGGTGTGTAGTAAGAAGTTTGTTTCTCAATCACATGGTTCCGGGATCAGGTCCATTGTCCGGCACCTTGGGCGAGTGCATTCTACTGTAACCTCGGACCGACTAAAACGTTTTGAGTTAATTTGGTGAATGGAAACTGAAAGAAGCCTGTCGTATATATAT
>NC_068998.1:1291517-1298425 GCF_001194135.2 Octopus bimaculoides | reverse complement strand
AAGGATGTCCAGGTATGCACTGATACTTGGACATCCTTGTTACTTGTTTGCTTTTTGCTCACCTACCGTCGAGCTGCTTGGACTATACCGAACTGGTTTGGTACCTCAATTTAAGTACCTAATTGAACTGAATCTTAATTATTTCTTATATATGTGTGTGTGTGTGTGTGTGTGTGTGTGTGTGTGTGTGCATGCGTGAGTGTGTGCGTGTGCGTGTCCCGCCATCGCTTGACAACCGATGTTAATATGTTTGCCTCCTCATAACTTAGCGGTTCGGACAGAGTGGCCGACAGAATAAGTATCAAGCTTAAAAAAACAAAGAGGTACTGGGGTCGATTCATTCGACTAAAATTCTTGAAGGCGATGCCCCAGCATGGCCGCCGTCTGACGACTGAAACAAGTAAAATGGTAATACGTCTGTTAGTTTTTCATCTCCAGAATCACAAGGAACCAGTCTTTCCTTTCTTCTCAATTGACTTTCAACTGTTGCATGAAGTCCTTGATGTTGTCCTTACACAAATACATCGTTATTATTGTTGTTGTTGTGGTTCTTATTATTCATATTATCTTTATTTACTTTTTTCTTTCTTCCTTTCTTCTTATATTTTTTTCTTTTGTCTGAAATTGTGTTTTCCTGTTGTCATTTATTATTGGTGTGGTTGTTATTGCCGTCTTCCATTATCATTGTTCCCGCTTGATATCGCTAAATTGCCTAATGTACCTATTTTTTTCCTTTCTTTCTTTCTTTCCGACCAATCCTTCTTGCTTTTTTTAACAAAAAAACTCATTTGTGTGTGTGTGTGTGTGTGTGTGTGTGTGTGTGTGTGTGTGTGTGTGCGCGTGTGTGTGTATGCATACACATGCATATGTATATATTTATCTTCTCGCGTATTTATTTCTTCCTGATAGCAACATCAATCATGGCTGCTGGTTCAAATTACAAGTGATTTCCACTCACATCTCTCCACCGACCAAACCAAACATCAAAGGACACCGGAACATTTTATCCTCATTCTTATCTAACGTTCGACAAAAGTGAAAGTAGAGAGGTAGGGAGAGGTGGGAGTGGTAGTAGTGGTGGCGGTAGTGAAGGTGGCGGCGTGGCATAACGTGGTGGTGGTGGTGGCGGTGAGGTGGGGGTAGGGTTATACTGATACGACATGATTCGTGAGAGTTAGAAGCGGCGTTTAATACTCGACAGAGAACCGCAGGAGAACAAAACAATACAAGATAACAGATACAACAACAACAACAATAATAATAATAATGGTAACAGCAACAACAACAACAACAATAATAAGAAGAAGAACGACAATAACACTAACAGCGATAACCACAATAACAACAACAGCAACAACAAAGATAAAACAGTAAAACACGATAAGCATCAAGAAAATAAAGACGGAAAGAAGAGAGAGAGAGAGAGAGAGGGGGTATATAGAGTTAGAGAGAGGAAGAGACAGAGAGAGTGTGAGAGAGTGAAATAGAGAGAATGATAGCAAAAAGTATGAGAGAAGGAGAGAGAGAGAGAGAGAGAGAGAGAGAGAGAGAATGAATGATAGTGTGAGGTTGAAAAATGATGAAAAGCTGTAAAAGTGAGAAAGTAAGGGAAAAGGGAGAGAAAGAAAGAGGAAGGGGGAGAGATGGTAAACGTATCGAGAGGAAGAGGACTGAAAGAGAGTGAGAGAGTGAAATAGAGAGAATGATAGCAAAAAGTATGAGAGAAGGAGAGAGAGAGAGAGAGAGAGAGAGAATGAATGATAGTGTGAGGTTGAAAAATGATGAAAAGCTGTAAAAGTGAGAAAGTAAGGGAAAAGGGAGAGAAAGAAAGAGGAAGGGGGAGAGATGGTAAACGTATGGAGAGGAAGAGGACTGAAAGAGAGTGAGAGAGAGTGTGAGGGTTAGTGGGAGGAAGAGCAGAGCAGAGAGAGATAGAGAGAAAGAGAGGGAGAGAGAGAAAGAGAGGGAGAGAGAGAGAGAGGGAGAGAGAGAGAGAGGGAGAGAGAGAGAGAGTTAAATGAATGTTTAAATGAATTGTAATTAAATGTCAGAAATTGTCAGGGAAAACGTTTTTCAGAGTTCTGATTTTACCGCATTAGATTACTGGTATCACAGTCATCAACACTAAAGACAAAAGTATAAACCTGATTTTAACAGACATAAATGATGACAAATTGTCGTTGCTTAGCGCCAGGTCAGCTCTGATCCGGCAGAATTATGATGAAAAGTGTTCCAGATGTGACCAACCTGTCTTCATTGGCCAAACTGTCCTTGCATTTTTTTAAAGTGCCTATTATATTGTCGGAGACCAATGGTGGGCAAGATTTTAAGGACTAAGTGTTGAGGTTCTCCTCCTTGGCCAAAGACTTCATCAATCTCTTCAAGTTCGGCTTCGAGAGGAAAGTGAGAAGGACCGGAAGACGCTGACCTAATTTGCAGAAAAGATGGTGAGAATGGAGAGTGTTGCCGAAGATGAATGGGTCAACTCAGATGAAGAGACCTGTAAACTAGAGAAGACAATTGGTAAAAATTTGATGTTTGCTGTCAAAGAAATCCTGAATTTGTTCGGTTCCTAAATCAACATTTGGTGAGCGTCTCTTTGTAGGACTTTCTCGCTTCACTCCGGTTACGTTCTCCCTCCAGTGTTTCATCCCTCCAGTGCGTCGATCAAATAAAATGCCACTCAAATAAGCACTGAGTCGATTTAATCGATTACCACCCCCACCGCTCCGCAAAACGTCAGCCTTTGTACCTACGCAACAATTGATTATTATTATTAAAAGACAATAAGGGTGGGGTGGGGTGAACAGGTAGAATTGTTACCTGTGACATTTCGTCCGTTTTTACTTTCTGAGTTCAAATTCCACCGGGGTCGACTATACCTTTCATCCTTTAGGGAACGATAAAATATGTGATCGATGTGATTGACCATCCACCCCACTCACCAAATTTCTGGTCTTGTGATTATAATAGACAGGATTATTAACAGACAATTATTACTGCTTAATCGCCTTTATCTCATTCTCGACGATTATCTTAATTAACACCTATTGCCATACAAGGAATTTTATTTTGGGAAGAGCTTTGGCATCGAGAATATGACAAAGAACGCTTTGCGAGTGAGAGGCGTCAACCGACTGACTGAAAGGTGCCTGAAATACGATGAGAGTTGTGGTTTCTTCAGAAGGCAGGTAGGTAAGATAAGGGGTGGATGGGTGGGTGGTTTGATGAGGTTAGGTAGGTGGATGGACAGGTGGGTAGATTCGTAGGCGGAGGTATGGGTGGGGGTAGGTGGATAACGTTTATGTGAGGGGTGGGGGGAGGGATCTCGTTAGTTGTATTTGACAAGATGAATTATTGTTGCAGGAACATTAAGGTACAATAAAAACGATGAGTTCTGATAATAGGGCTGAAGAGGAAGGAGAGGTGATAGAGAGGAAGAAGGTAGAGCGGGAGGGGGGAGCGGTGGAAGGAAATTGTGATGATGTTATGGCAGACAGACAGACGGACGGACGGGCAGACAGACAGATAGATAGATAGATAGATAGATAGATAGATAGATAGATAGATAGGGAGGAAAAGAAAGACCAAATGAAAGGTAAGCAGAAGACAGAAAGAAAGCAAGAAAAACGGAAGATAGAAAGCATGGACAGAGAAAGAAGGGAAAATAGTAAATATAAAGAAATAAAGACAACTACGGTAAATAAAAACAAAAGGGAGGGGAAAAGATGGAAAGAGAGAAGGAAAGAGAGAGAGAGGGAGGGAGAAAAAGAGCGAGGAAAAGGGAAAGAGTTAATACTTTAAGGGAAAGAAGATGGCGGAAGTCTTGCAATGATATTTGCATATTAATTGTGTGTTTGTGGAACCGACTTACTCTGTGGACTGTCATTTGATCCCGAGGCTCTGGTACAACACACACACACACACACACACACACACACACACACAAATATAGAGGGAGAGAGAGAGGTGGGCCGAGGGGTTCCATGTCGGTGATAACGGAACGTCTGCTCTTCGTTAGTGTTTTCAAGTACGTGCGAACAACGGCAACAACGATACCATTGTCACAATTAATAGCCAACATTGTGTGTCTTTGATAGCATCAGAGTAGATTTATGAGCAACAGGAGAGAGAGGGGGGAGAGAGGGAGAAAGAGAGAGAGAGGGTGGGAGAGAGAGAGAGAGAGAAGAAGGAATAGAGTGGCAGAGTGTGAGAGAGAAAGAGAGAGTAAGAAAGGGAGAAAAAGAGGGAGAGAGGATGAAAGTTGGAGAAAGAGAGAGAGATGCAGAGAGAGAGAGGGAGAGAGAGAGAGAGAGAGAGAGAAAGTAAATGACTGCGAAAGAAAGAGGCAGAGTGAGAGAGTGATGAAAAAAGAAAGGTAGATATTATAAAGAAAGGTGGAGAGTACAAGAGGAGTAGCGTTGTGTAATTTGGTTAGAATTGGTAAAATAAGGAAATGGAATGGCAAGCAGTGAACCGAATCTGTGTTAATGTTTGCCATTCTTAGATGTAAATATTATTTCACTTCAGCAAGACAATTCCTTTGGCAAAGGGTAACAATTTTGGATGGCTGTGGCAGAGGTTCGATAAGATCAAAACGTGTTACAAGTTAATTATCCAGATTAATTAAGTGTAGACACACCTTCAAACCTCTGTATATCTACATTATTTACATTATTTACATTTGACGGATATTTGTCCTCATCTGGTTTGTTGTTAACAAAATGTTTCGGCTGATATACCCTCCAGCCTTCATCAGGTGTCTTGCCAAAATTTCGAACCTGGGTTCTCATTCCCAAGGTATTTTTCGATGTTGTTGTTGTTGTTGTTGTTATTATTATTATTATAAGTAGTAGTAGTAGTAGTAGTAGTAGTTGAGTAGTGTTATGCAGTGTCCTTTCTAAATACTATATATTGTTATTGTTGGAATGTGATTGCTTATAATAATAATAATAATAATAATAATAATAATAATAATAATAATGATAATAATAATAATGATAATAATAATTATTGTTGTTGTTGTTATTATTATTATTATTATTATTATTATTATTATTATTATTATTATTCTAAGAGACCAGTTGTGAGCTGTTAGTGTTGCTGGACAGTGGAGACATGGAGGGTATGGTCTGTTAAACAACTCACTGTAGATTCCATACTGACACCACCCGGATATACTGACAATACCCATTCAAACTACCTTTAACGAACACCTGGACCTGTAAAGCCTTGATTTATTTATTTATATTTTTTTTCATTTTTTTCATCTTGGAATTTCTTTCTTCTCTCTTTAATACATTTTCTTATCCTTTCAGGTATTTCCTATTTTTGTCAATTCTCGTCTCTTTCTGATTCCTTTCTTAATTTCTCCATCTTAATTGTTGCTGTTCGCTGTGAACTGTCACGTTTCACAGAGTTCTACAAAGAACACGTTTCATTGAGGATTACCTCAACAGTTCCTCTTCTGTCGCTATTACAATGGCCTCTGTTCTTTGGGGCTGGTTGGTCGTGTACCTCTTCCACCCAGGACTCCCGCTCCCGCTCCATTCATTCTCTCGTTGCGTTTTACCTCCAGCTTCCACCTCCGTCCCGCTCTCTCCAGTCCTTCCTCTTTGGAGCAACTTTCTGGAATCTTCTCCCTGCTTATGTCTTTCTTGCAGGTGTTGGCCGACCCGGACCGAACGAAGCATTAACGCTCCTCGGAGATTCTACACAGGCCATGGAACTATTTCTTCCTTCAGACTCAGCCATTTTGATTCGCATGCTGCACGATACTCAAGGAAGAGGTACTTGACACAGGGAGAAACACGAAACCAGAACACAAAACGTAACCACTTAGACATACATACATACATACATACATACATACATACATACATACATAAGTGACAATCTGGATAAGACTGAGTTTTCAAACTCGCACACTACAAATACAATCTGTAAACGGAAGAGTAAAAATATGCAAGACTTTTCTCAAGTTCCAAATGTGACATTGCTTTTGTTATCTACATTCCAAGGATGGAACTTTGTATCTTTGTTGGAAACCAGCTCCTTCTTCAGAGGGAAGAATTTGAATAATTAAATACAGAAGCGAACATACACACACACACGCATCCGTGATATCGAGCATAAATTCTTTGATGTAATCGAATAAGTCCTTATATATGCTGACCCAGCAAAATACTTTACAAAAACTGTGCAAGACTAATTTGTTAGCAACAACAACAACGTCCACAGCATCGTTGTTCTGTATAATTCACAAATCTCATTTAGTCTGTTGAATCTCTCAGGAAAAGCTATAACATATCCGT
Source organism: Octopus bimaculoides (assembly GCF_001194135.2). Lineage (NCBI taxonomy): Eukaryota > Metazoa > Mollusca > Cephalopoda > Octopoda > Octopodidae > Octopus > Octopus bimaculoides. Next base: position 1,292,111 of record NC_068998.1, on the reverse strand, counting down.
GGTTAAGTATTATAATTTCAAAAAAGGCAATGGTATGTGGTAATGTTCATGCATTTCCCAATGGTATTTACACATTCTTTAAGCCAAAGAGGGACCGTCTACTTGGTTATATGAGCTACTAGAAATAGATGTCAAATCTTGATAAGGAGGGTGTGAGCTCCTTTCTCACTGGAAAAAGACGGGACAGCCACAACTGGAATGCTTTTAATCGTAGGACTGTTCGATACGAACTGATCTCGGCCTAACCACCATTACCAAAATAAACAGCTCCACTACAACAAGCATCCTCACCGCCGCCGCCACCACCTCAGCAACAGCAATAACAGCAAGATCATAATGTGCGTGAAACCGAAAGAAACAACGATACACGTGTATGTGTGTATGTGTACATATACACACATGTACATACATACATATATTTATATATCCATATACTTATATGTAAATATATATGTAAATATATAATGTGAAATAATTAACAGAAATTTTCATCATTATTCGAACAATAAGGACATTATTTCGTCGCTCAGCACATTTGCTTTACACATAAACAGTTTGTAAGTTTTTAGTGTCGGAGGGAAACGTGACTGATTT
>NC_068998.1:1289347-1291507 GCF_001194135.2 Octopus bimaculoides | reverse complement strand
CATATCCATATACATATATGTAAATATATAATGTGAAATAATTAACAGAAATTTTCATCATTATTCGAACAATAAGGACATTATTTCGTCGCTCAGCACATTTGCTTTACACATAAACAGTTTGTAAGTTTTTAGTGTCGGAGGGAAACGTGACTGATTTCGAGATGGTAGATGGTAATTGTAGCAAGATGTTAACAAAGCAAACATCACACCAACACACAATAAAAGCTGACACGGCCATGTTTTAATGACGGGACACAATTCGACTTGGAAGTTTCGGCAATGTTTTGTTTGAAAAAGGAAATCTTTAAAAGCAACGCATTACATTTCTGAGTTGAAGGAAATATTTATGTGTTGTAAAGATATGATGGTAAATGATTGAGTTAATTAGGTGAGTAGCAATGTCCCGGCCGGTATTAAGTGCTATGAGGAGTAAACAATATGCTGAGATTGGAGAAGATGGATGCGAAATGTCACGTATTTGGTTATTAAGGATTCTAATTCTATTGTTGTTGCTTCCGAAATCAGAGAAGGAACAGTAGCGCCCATAACCACTTCCAGAGTCTCCAAGACTGATGGAAGAAAGGGAGGAAATTTTCTTCAAAGAGATCACTGGAAACCTCGTTCTAATTCTTGCAAGTTACCCCCAAAGCGTGGTACTGGTATTAAACAGGCTGAGCCCTGTTACGTTTAACCGTTCATTACTAATTACAACTCGCGCCGTATATAACTGGTTGAGGTTTAGGACAACTCACGCCACGAAGTAAAGGATTTCCTTAGGTGCGGGTGGGGATACGTATTACAAGTCACATTAATTTTTTTCTACTATAGGCACAAGGTCTGAAATTTTGGAGGAAGGGGCTAATCGATTACATCGACTCCAGTGTTCAGCTGGTACTTATTTTATCGACCCCGAAATGGAAACTAACTAACTTAACTATGATTTTTTTACGCGAACGGTGTCTGCTGAATTATTTTTTAAACAATTCTAGCTTTAATTTCCTATGCAATTACATAGTGTTGGAAAAATAATTACTTTGGCAAAGTAATTATGCTGAGGAGGTAATAATAAGACCGAAACATGCCCACTGATTGCTTCTGCCATCATAATTCTGTGGAGTTTGATATTTGCTGCTCCCTGCATTAATGTACACCCTACAGTAACCATAACGACGTGTTTGGAAAGATCTTGTGTCTCATTGTGTCTCAGTGCGAGTATGTGCTTATGTGTTTGTGTGTGTGTGTGTTTGTGTGTGTGTGTGTTTGTGTGTGTGTGTGTTTGTGTGTGTGTTGATGGCACATTGATCTGACTGTTGTTGACAATAATGGTAGAGTGCAGGTGTGGTGGGGGTGGAAGTGGAGGATGTAGTGGTGATGATGATGATGATGATAAGGAGGAGGAGGAGGAGGTGGAGGAGGAGGTGGTGGTGGTGGAGTACGATGTCAGCAATGATAACAGTGCATGTGTGAAGGTGGAAGTTGATGATGAGGAAGAGAAAGATGAGCTAAGATTGAGGAGGAGGAGGCGGCGGAGGAGGAGGAGTTGATGGAGGATCGTGATGACGATGACGATGGTGATGGTGATGGTGATGATATGTGATGACTTTTTGTTTAGTTAAGAGAGAATGGATGTGTTTATGACCTTCGTAGATCGACTGAGACCATGGTGATGGTGGAGATGGTGGTGGTGGTGATGGTGATGGGTGGTATTGGTTGTGGTAGTGGTGGCGGTGGTGGTGGTGGTGATGGGTGGTGGTGGTGTTGGCGGTGGTGGAGAAGGTGGCGGCAATAGTGCTGATGAGAAGGTGGATGAGGATGATGATGATGGTGATGATGATGATGATGTCAACGATATCAACAAGAGGAGAAGCCCCAATGAAAGTGAGACAGCGTCTCCAATATAGGGGGAGAGAGAGAAGGAGGAGAAGAAGGGAGGGAGGGAGAGAGAGAGAAGTATAAAGAGAGTGTGAGGAGTAACCAGAAGAGGAGGAAAGAATAAAAACATGTAAGAACATGGCAAACGTTTCCGAAGATGGTTACAACGGTAATGTTGATGATGATGATGATGATAGTTGTGGTAGTAGTGGTGGTGGCGGTGGTGGTGGCGGTGGTGGTGGCGGTGGTGGAGGTGTTGTGGGGGTGGAGATGGCGGTGGCGATG
>NC_068998.1:1284597-1289146 GCF_001194135.2 Octopus bimaculoides | reverse complement strand
AATGATGATGATGGCAAAAATAAAGTGTTGATAATGATGTTGATATTGTTGCTGATGATGGTGTTGATAATGTCGGAGGCGGTGGTGGTGGTGGTGGTGGTGGTGGTGGTGAGTAAGCTCGAAGTAGATAGGAAGTTGTGTCGAAAGAAGACGGTGGCTGACACGAAACGTTGATGGAAACTGAGAATAAACAAAATCCTCACCGAAATATGTGTACGTATGTGTGTATGTGTGTATGTGTGTGTGTGTGTGTGTGTGCATGTGTGTGTATATGTGTGTATGTGTGTATGTGTGTGTGTATGTGTGTGTGTGTATGTCTGTAAGTATGTATGTGTGTATGTGTGTGTGTATGTATGTATGTATGTGTGTGTGCATTTATATACACATACATATAGATACATGTACATACACACACATATACATACATACATACATGCATACATGCATACATACATACATGCTTACAGCTCATAAACACACATAGATGCGTGTGTGTGTGTTTGTTTTAGTGTGTGTGTTTCTTCCCAGTGAGCAGAAGAACGAAAGCAGCGCTCAACAGACTCAATTGCTGTTATAAAATATATAACAGTTTGGTTCAGATGCGTAGAACTTACAAGTTTCTTTAACATAGGACACGTCCTGTTCGTCAGATATTCAGAGACGGAATCATCTGACAAGGTGGACGTGTCCTATGCCCACGAAACTGTTAAGTAATGAAGAGCTGAAACAAACTATGCATATTTCCTGAGTGAGTCAACGGGAAGCTTACTCCACCTCTTCGCAAGTTTACTCGACTCTACTTGACTCTACTTGACTCTACTTGACTCTACTTGACTCTACATGACTCTATTTGACTCTACATGACTCTTGAAACTAAAACTGAGATATATACTTTACATTTGACTCGATTTCAAAGCCATCACGGTAGTTGTGACTCTGAACAACATCCTCCATGTATGTATGTATGTATGTATGTATGTATGTATGTATGTATGTATAACCTTATTCTGAAGCAGAGTGGTTCATGAGCTCTATAAATAAGAGGCGAGAGATCGTTCGAAGCTGCAAGTTCAGTGATGTGGAAAAGGAATGGAACAAATCTAGCATAACACATGAAATTTGAGTGTGTTTTGAGTTGGAAGACAAATGGGAGAAAAAGAGAGAAAGCAGTGTAATGGAAATAAATGTGACAAAATTGTAAGGGATATGTCACCGCAGGGTAAGATATACGTCTGAGAAGTGTAAGGGATAGAAGTGAAAAGAAAGGAAGGACTAGGTGTCAATGTTTAGTAAACTGAAACGAATTAATATCTCAGAAAATTAATGTAATAATTAAGATTAATTAAAAAATACAGAAAAGAACATATTTAGGTTTGAAATAATTTGCTTCGGAAAATATTTTATAGCGAAGGGAAAAATATATTTCGTTGGTGTTTGAATGGGATTTATGGAATAAGAATTGTAAAGTGTGGAGGGGAAAATTTATGGTAATATTGAAAAAAAAAAAGACTCCAAAGCGTGTGAAAAAACTGTCCAGATACGACAAGTAAACTGAAATATTTATTAAAATATATAAAGTTTATAATCCATGAGTATTTCGTCGATGAGGCTCTTCTCAAAGGAAGGTATGCAGACTAATTCGCTATTAAATCGGCTGCCGCGGCACCCGAGGTATGCAACTCGCAACTAAAGTATAAGGCTATTACCAATGGCACACCTCTCGTACCCAGAACACAATGCATGTACCGAGGCCACTCTGCCTGTATCCAGAGCATATCTCCTACCCTAGCTTCACTGTAGGTACTCAGAGTACACTGCCCTTAGCCAGGGATCATTGCCCCTACTTAGACTACTCTGCATGTACCCAGAGCACATTGCATGCACCCAGGGCACGTTGCTGGTACCCAGAATAAACTGCATATACCCAAGGCATACTGGCACTTTCATATTAATATTTAGAAAAACAGAAATATTGAAATACATCAAAATCCAGAAAGAAAATTGTAAAAGCAATATATAAATATGACATAGAAAAAACATAAGAGCAACAGAAAGAGAGACATAGAAAAAACATATCAGGTCAATCCACCATTGATTCATAAGATGATGGTGAAGATGATGATGATGATGATGATGATGATGATGATGATGATGATGATGATGATGATGATGATGGTGATGATGATGGTGATGGGTGTGATGTTATGAAAGCAAAAACATCACAAACCACAAGAACATTATCCTCATCAACAGTTGCAGAAACAGTAGTAGCAACAACAACAACAACAACAACAGAATCAGTAATGATACAAGCAACAGCAACAACAGGGAAAAAGAAAGTAACAGCAGTAACAACAACAACAACAGCAGCACCAACAATATTAATAACAATAATGACTGGGAAACAGGAACAATAATATCAACAACAACAATAGATCAAAATCATTGAATGTAACATAAACCAAAACAAAAAAAAAATCAAAGCAGCAACATCTACATCATCATTATCGTCATCATCAACAACAACTACTACTACTACTACTACTACTACTACTACTACTACTACTACTACTACTACGTGTCTTCAAGACGATAACGAAGCTCTTTAAAAGCATTGACACTGATTCCGGATTTCAGCACATTTGACAGAATTGAATGTAAACAAACGGTCGTTTATGTATCGTCCGTGCTGTTTTTAGCAGGCAGATACACACATACATACATACATACATACACACACACACACACACGCGCGCGCGCGCGCGTGCACACTAACACACACACGCACATACACTAACACACACGCGCGCGCACATATATATTTGTATATGTACGCGTGTGTGTGTGTGTGTGTGTGTGTGTGTGTGTGTGTGTGTAATGGAGATGTATGTGTGTGATGCGTGATGTGTCTGTGTGTGTTTGATAATTGATGTGTGCCTGTGTATGTGCGAAGGGCGTGTGGTGTCAGTTACAAAAGGACGAAGGTGTAAAGATATCCTGCGTCAGAAGAGACATTACTTCACCAAGACACACTCCACTCGTATTTCATTAGACTCTGCTTAATACTTTCAATCGTTGTTGCCTTTGCGACACCTTCTCTCTGTCAATATGTCTGTCTGTTTGTCTCTCAAGCTGATTCTCTTTCTATCCCCTTTGAAAACATACCCTTAAGCACACACACACACACACACACACACACACACACACACACACACACACACACACACACACACACACACACACACACACACACACACACACACACACACACACACACGTTACACACATAAATACACGTATAACGAAGCACTAAACATACGTTACTACACACAACAAAGCAACAAAACGGAGCCGACGCCAAGAAAGGAAAACTTAGCAACACCGTTCGGCAATTGTTTCAGTGAATAAGGAAAAGAAATGTTGTTTGATATAATCCACCATTGAACATTGTGATGAGAAAGGAAATAATGTTACAAGGTATATCCTCTTGCTGATCAGAAAGCATTTCCCGAATTGCCATAAATTGCACAAACCGTTCGACGAAAATAACGTTAAGGTAAGCTACAGCTCCTCGAAAAAAATGTGTTTGATGACATTAAGAGCCACAATGCAAACATTTTGTAGCCAAAAATATCTCGAGGACACCCAACATGTACTCTATACGATAAGCCAAGTTCATAATTTTATAAATTATCTCGTTTTTACTGATATGCAGGGAACCTGGGGAGGCACTCTCAGTAACGTTCAAGGTTCGAGATTGATTTAGTAGCGTTCTGGGAAGACAGTGGGATGCTTTGGGACGTAGTGTTCAAGGGTGACATTGAAGAATCTTTGGGTGTTAACTGTACATTTCATAGTAGGGGGAAGTCATGGCTGGTTTGCTGAGGGGATAAACGATGTGCTTGGTACAGCTTGGCGAGCTTTAATTTTTAATATGTTTGGCCCTGTGGCATAAGTAGTTTATAAGAAACAGTTGAGGCGCTCTCTGAGTTCTTCACTGTTTATTGAGGAGATTTTAAGGGGCCTGGATTGACTGAGCGAAGTAGGAATAGCTTTTGGAAAGACAAAGGAGGGGAGCTGGTGGTGGTGATGCAGAAGAAGATGAACATATATGGTTATAATTATTCAGTTTTATAAAGGACGAGTTGCTTAAAAGCTCCCGAAATTTCTAGATTATTGTCCAGATGTTTGGTAACTTAAACAAGTGTACCAAGGACTATAGCAGGTACAGGCAAGAATTTGCAATAAAGGTAAAACAATTGGCCAGGAAGCTGTTTTTTTGTCGGTGACAGTTTTATCTCAACGGTGGCTAACTACTATATGACATTATGTATACGTGTATGCGTGTGTATGCGTGCGCGCGCGTATCTATCTATCTATCTATCTATCTATCTATCTATCTATCTATCTATCTATCTATCTGTGTGTATCTGTCTGCCTGTATATATTATATATGTCTGTAAAATGCCAAACATTCGACGCTTCAAACGTTTGTGTATATATTTATGTATATATATATATATATATATATATATATATATATATATAT
>NC_068998.1:1282646-1283787 GCF_001194135.2 Octopus bimaculoides | reverse complement strand
ATATATATGGGCAAAGACGCCCTTCGGTCATGAATGACCATGGATTGCACCTAGAAAGTTCCCCTCGGATGCACAACTCTGAACAAAGTTGTTTGTGGAAGAGATGCAATCTCCCATGCATACCAGCCTCCGCCTTCCATGCCACAGATGTAATCCGAGGGAAAGGCAAAGGGGCCGATACAGCCTGGCAACAGTGACGTGTCAACTCATTCCTACAGCTGAGTGAACTGGAGAAACGTGAAATAAAGTGTCTTGCTCAAGAACACAACACGCAGCCCGCTCCGGTAATCGAGCTCATTACCTCATGATTGCGAGCCCGACGCTCTAACCATCGGTATATGCGCCTTCATAACCACTGCGGCATGCGCTCTCATACACACACACACACACACACGCACGTATTTTCCTAAATATGTGCAAATGCGTGTCCGAGTGTATGTGCATAAATATGCATGTGTGAATGTGCGTCTATGCATATATACGCATATGTCTGTATATAAAGTTAATCCTTTTATAATCCACTTTATAAAATAGATATAAAGTATTAAGAATGCGATATATTTCCGTTCGTTTTGTTCATACATATATGTGTGTGTGTGTACGCATACACACACACACGCACACACATGTGTGTGCATACAGATATATCTATATACATATATATATGTGCACACATATATATATTTATATATGTGTGTATGCACGTATGTGTGTATATACACACACATATATATATATATATATATGCACACACACATACACATACATATATATACATATGTATATGTGTGTGTGTGCGTGCGTGTCTGAAACAGTTAATCAAACAGACTTGTGCACACATGCTGTATGTGTGTATTCGTGTTGGAATGTCACCACATCTGCTGAGCTAAATGCAATAAGAAACAAGTTATATTTACAGAAAGTCTATCGTTTAAAATAACAAAGAGCTGGAAAAAAAGTAGACGTGAAATAGATTTACACCCGATCGCCTACCCGGCCCCTCACCCGATCGCCCACCCGACTTCCCACCCGACTGCTCGGCCACAAGGTGTCCAGCAAGGTGATCTCTAGCACGTGTATTAAATACCGCACCAATTAATTGGTACTTGTTACTTCTAGAGGTTTCTTATATATGCATGCT
>NC_068998.1:1276794-1280529 GCF_001194135.2 Octopus bimaculoides | reverse complement strand
AGTGCCGCTGAATTGCTTCGAGTTCTGCTGTCCGCTTAACACTGTGTGGTGACCACAACTGAGAGCAATAGTCTAGGCGGCTCAGAACAAATGTCTTCCATAGAATCAACATGACTTTTTGATCCCTTGTACGGAAAGTCCTCAGTATCCACCCCGCCAGTTGTCTGCACCTTGCTGTCAACTTGACAATGTGCATGTGAAATGATGCATCACTACACATGTTGATGCCCAGATCTCTCACTGTTTGTGGTTCTGGGATTGCAGTACCTCCAGGCCCTGTGTATGCCTGTGTATGTACATGGCGTGGCTGTGTGGTGAGATACTTGCTTCCCAACCACATGGTTTCGAGTTCAGATTCACTGCGTCGCACCTTGGGCAGGTGTCTTCTAAAACTGCATTTTAGTTACACCAACGCTTCATCATCCACCACACACATAAGGTTACGTATATATATATATACAGTCACCTATATATATGTGTGTGTGTGTGTTGTGCTTCGCACCATTTTCTCCCTCTCAGTCTCTTAATCTCTCTCTGTCACTCCTTCACCTCCCCCCTCTATAATCCTTTTCCCTCTACATAATTCATGCTGTTTCCCCCTCTCTATCTCGTCCGATTTCTTCCCTTCACCCTGTTGCAATGGTTTAATGAAAACGGTCAGTCACTCAGCTTAAACTCTTTTTATTTCATTCTCGAAAATTGAGATTTAAATGTTTAAATGAACAATTTTTTTAAAAAACGCAAAATGAAAATGAAAAAATAACAAGCGGAGAATAAATTGAATAAACTAAAAAACCAACAACAAAAAGGGAAACATCACCATCACCGACCCCACACCACTAACAACAGCAACAACAAAGACGACGTCAACGACGAACGGAAAACACGAAGGACAAGGTGTAGACTATGTTTAATCAACTCTGGAGCGAGTTTCGACCGGAAGTACGAAGGTACTAATGAAGTATTTCGCAAATAATGAAGCGATTCTGGCAGGAAATGGCATCACTGTGTGTGTGCGTGTGTGTGTGTGTGTATGTGTGTGTGTGTGTGTGTGTGTGTGAGAGAGAGAGAGAGAGAGAGAGAAAATATGAGGGGGTGATTAAGGTGTTGGTTGTGAGGAAAGAACATTGAGTGATGAAAAAGAGTCCAGTTTTAAGGCCGAGACGTGTGTGTGACTTTGATAGCAACGAGTTATCGGCAGTGGAATACTATGCAATAAAAGCGATGAAGAAAAACACGCAGTTGTAGACATTCTCTAGATTCGTTGGGCTTCAGTGACGGGAAAATGATTCAGAGTATAAAACGGTTTCTTTCGTTGACGGATTCGAAAACAGTTGCGTTTACAGAAAAGGAGAGAAAGAAATAGTTACAACAATACGAGATATATATATATATATTTTTGTGTATATGTGTGTATGGAAGCTATTCATGTCATTTCGGTGTTGAATCCCAACTGGGACTTCGAATTATAGCAGCTCTTATAAACCTCTTCCATTCTTCTCTTCATTAAAACTTTCAGTTCCAGGAAGACACACAGCCATACATTGACTTATCAGTCAGCACCGCGATGCGGTTTCGTTTCTCAGTCTGGAAAGAAAATGATTTTTTGTGAATTCTTGTATTTGGTGGTGGAGTAGTGGACAATGTGGTCAGTGTTGGTGTCTGTGGTGGCGATAGTGCTGGTGGTGAGGTGTTGGCATTGGTGTTGATGATGATGATGATGTGTAGGTGATGGTTGCAACAGGGTAGCCCTTAGTGTTGGTGTTGGTGGTAGTGATTGTAGTAGACAATAGAGTAATAGAGATGGTGACAGTGGGGTGAGGGTGGAGGTTATGGTGGAGGTCGACATGATCCATGAATTTACGCTTTTTTACAATCCCAGTTCGAATCCTGCAAAGATTAACTTTGCGCTTTAAGCCTTGAGGGGTCGACATAATATAAAGTGCCAGGGCATATACTGGATCAATATCATCACGCGGTGCTTATTTAGAAATTGATAGGGCTAGTGTCTCTCCGAAGGACATGAAAGCCACAACATCTCGTCTTCCTTCTCACCTTCCATGTTTAAGTATTGATTCATATAAAAAAACAAAACCTTTTAGTTGTCTTCTCTTGTTTCAGGCGACGACTGAAGCAGCAGGGGTGAGGATGGGGAGTCGTCGTTGATGTCATCACCGGTTGGTCTTGCTAATGTTTTTGTTGTTGTTCTTATTACCTCGGTCATAACATGCAGCCTATGCTACGGATCACATAACAGATAATGTATCGTTAATAAGAACGGTTAAGTTAGTCCACCCACCCACCCTCCGGTCCCGTGGGGGGCGATAGTAGGGTGGGGTGAAAGTAGAGACTGCAGCTAGGGTGGATGTGTAAGCAGGTAGATAAGAAGGTGGGTAGGAGATTAGAGCGGGGGTTGATTGATGGACGTGTGTCTGCTCGTGTATGAGTATATATGTATGTGAGTGTGTGTGTATGTGTGTATGTGTGTATGTATGTATATATATATGTACATGCGCGTGTGTATGTGTATATATGTGTAAGTGTGTAGACATAATGTCTTTGGTCAAGTGGTCAGTGGTAAAGGCAGCGAAAGTGTTTATGAAAACCACATCTTGTTCGAAAAAGAGGAAAATTTAACCGGGGTGGGGGTGGTGTTGTGGTAAAGCTCCGTTCAGAAAGCTCTCCACCGCGCCCATCGCACACACCTTCTTTCATCAGACAGAGGAAAATCATTTTCCACTCCTGTTTGGTAAAAGAAGACAAAAGTTCGATGTCCACGTTAGACTCAGCAGACAGTTGGATCCATTCCACGTGTAATTCTTCTTCCCTTTTGTCTGTTTCAACCTGAGAGTTATGGCCATGCTGCGGCATTGTTTGAATAACTGTTCTGCATAAACCCTCAAATCAACAATTCATGGACATTGAATAAATGTGCGTGGATGGTTTCATCACATTTTACATAGGGTCGCTTGCTAGTGGTTCCAGTATGGACATCCCTTTAGAGTTTAACCCGAATAGGGAGTCCCTCATCGCCCCCCCTCCCCTGTAGCGCTGTCGAGCCAAGGAATTTTGGAAATTGTCCTCAATTTCATGAGCTGAAAGTTTCTTCAGAAAGAATCACTAAGACAGTTGTCGTCGATGGCCAGAATCCCTCGAAAGCCCTAATCGTCCAACTGGGATCAAGGTAGATCTCTGGCTCGGACCGCGTGGTTCAGTGGATTATTAAATAGGATTACTGGATTGAGGCTATCCTAGGGTTAAGAAGCAATACCACCATCACCACACACTAGAAACAAACCACTACCATTACTGTCACCGCTTAAGACAGCACAGCGCTGCTGCTACTTCCCCCACATCCATTATGACAAACACCACCAACGCACTACCACCAACACTACCACCGTCACTACCACACAACCATAACCACCACCATCACATTAACAATGAATAATACATACCTCTTCTTGTCACTCAAATACGCCGACACCACCCCGCCATCCCGGCCCTCCCCACCATATCCATCATCATCAATATCAATATCAACAGCATCATTATCATCTCCATTAACAGACCCCCACAGCTCACTCATCGCCCACCACAAACACCCCCTCCACCACATCACCCGCCTTCCAACAAATGCGGAATTTATGAAAGGGGTGTCAATGTTTGCAAGGAGACAAAACGGCGTCTTGTGTCCATTTCACAGCCACCCGTAACTTTGGCCACCCCGCCCAC
>NC_068998.1:1271764-1276749 GCF_001194135.2 Octopus bimaculoides | reverse complement strand
ATTACCACACTACACCCTCCTCACCACCATCACCCCCCGCCACCACCAAAAACAATAACAATAACAACACTACGACCACGACCACTGGTCGCTGACCATTGACCACTAGCGCCTCACCACCACCACCACCACCACCTCCACCACCACCACCGCCACTAGCACTACCGCCACACAAAGATATTGCACACGTCAACGTGATATCTACTATGTGGCTGCTCTACCTGCTAGAAATAATGACCAAATCTTCATCAAATCTCACCATATTGTCTTGAATACAGAAAGACATTATTGCACAATTGCACAATGATGTACAAAAAAAAGGACTGGACGGTCATATTTGGAATACCGTTAATCAAGCATAAAGCTGATGAACCAGGACTGCCTAGGGCTAAATATTATGATCGTCACATTAAAATCATGACCGCTTCCTCCACCAGTACCAGCACCACCATCACCTCCAGTGCCTCCACCGTTTTGATGTGAGAATGATGGTGTTTAGCCCTAGGTCTGTAAACAAGGACACCTGTAAGTAGTTGCCTAATCTGCTAGAAATAGCAGTAACATATCCTTCACCATAGATCCTAATGGTTACAAAATGTAAATTCTTGTTAAATATGATCCTGGTTTCTCTGCACACAGGAAAAAGACGGGATGGTCACGGCTGAAATGTGTTTCCTTATAGGCCTTCTGGTTTTAGGACCGAACAGGGGCTAAACAACACCACCACCACCACCACTACCACCTGTCTTCCACTCCCACTTGGTCAAATAACGGGTGGTTTTATTACCGCTGTCCATTAAGGGTGGCAATTTAACAAGCAATTGAAGACAGACTTTCTGACTGCGTTTTAGGGTAGATCATTTCACACTTAAGGGTGGGAACTTTGATCGTTTGAGCTGTTAGATATAGCAACCATATCTCACTCAAATTACACCACGTTGTCTTAAATAACGGAATCTAGTCAACGAGAGAGTTTATACGCGGCCATTTGGCTTGCTAGAAATAGCAAGCAAATCACCCTCTCAGAAAATAATCATAGCCAGCACCACCCTCCTCCTCCTCCTCCTCCTCCTCCTCCTCATCATCATCATCATCATCACAATCATCTTTTACTCTTTTAATGGTTTCAGCCGTGCGACTGCGACCATGCTGAGGCATCGCCTTATCGTTACCATTTATCGTTGTCATCCTTATTCCTATCACATTACCAGCAGCCCCTTGTGCTTCCTCCTCCTCCTACTACTTTTCCCCCTACTCCCCCCTTTCATCTCGAATACCACGGAATCTCCCCCTTCACCATCATAATCACTATCAACACCTCCACCCAAGCCACCCCCCACAGAGACGTCAAGATCCATTAGTAATCCCCCAAACAGCCCCTACACCCTATCCCTCCCCACTCCAGTGATGTTGGCATATTTTCCCACATTCACCTGAGATGGAACCCACTTCCTTCCAGTTCACGGCGTGGGAACTTCTCACCAAGAACCATCAAAGCAAAATGGAAAACCAGTGATTAATGGCTCCACGCAACATCTTTAGCAGCGCCATTTCAGCCTCATGGCTTTTGCTGCTTCTCAGACTACTACTACTACTACTACTACTACTACTACTACTACTACTACTACTCTACCACGACCACGACCACCATTAGCATCATATATACTTCTAGATATTTCGCAGATCTTGCTCAGAAAAGGGCGCGAAAAACCGCTCTTAATTTTGTTCTGGGCTTGAAATTCGCACCAAGAACCGATACATAAATACACACATGCAGACAAATACGTACACACACACCGACAAAGACTGATGTGTAGGACTCGTTGGTCATCGGCGTTTCCTTGAGGGCTGGTCTCCAGATCTTTCAGCCTCTCAAATATCACTGCAGATCCATTGTGGATTCTTTGGGCCTCCTCCCATTGTCATGCCATTATAATGCCAGTCGCCATGCTGCCCTTAACGAAATCATAAAGCATGGCCTAGACGCCGCAGGGTTCCCTTCCCAACTCGAGCCAACGGGACTAGACCCAGGGGACGATAAAAGGCCTAACGGTATTCCAATTTTCCCGTTCTGTGGTGGCAGGCCCTTCATCTGGGATGCCACATGCTGTAACATCTTCTCAGGTTGAGAAAAGCAAACTGTCAAGGTATTGGCCGCTCTCTGACAGGTCTATGGTCAAGCTTGTGACAGTGAAGACCTCTTACGTTCTCGGCCCCTGGGTCATATCCCTGCTGACCTCTATTGGGGCGGAGATGGCTGTCCGCAAGTGAAAGCTCTGTGAGTTAGAGTAGTAGTGGTAGTGGTGGTTGTGGTATCGTAGTAGTAGTAGTAGTAGTAGTAGTAGTAGTAGTAGTAGTAGTAGTAGTAGTAGTAGTAGTACTAGTAGTAGTAGTAGTAGTACTACTAGTAGTAGTAGTAGTGGTAGTGGTGGTGGTGGCTGTATTCGTGACGACGGTGATGTTGATGATGGCATATAGTACCTTGACAGTGTGGTTAACGGACTGAACAACAATGAATATGACCACGTGGTAACATCACATGATAGAGTCACATGATAACATCCCTCACATAACGCCACGTGGTAACACCATAACAAGTAGTCTCGCGGCTAAAATAGCAGCAAAATCCCCCTCAGATCACTTTCTCACATTTTAAACAATGCACAAAGTAGAACAATGTAGGTCTAAGCCCCTAGCTCGTGGGGAAAAGACGGGGTGATCACGGTTGGAATGTCTTTGGTCATAGGTCTGTCCATTATTGATGACCAGAGATTACACAATAACAACGACCTGATAACTTTGAATGAACGAGAGAGTCCGTCATGTGGTAGTTTGATTCTCTAGAAATAGCAGTCAAATCTTCAACTTACTCTCTACTGTTTTTAGGGTATATTGAAGATAGACTGTATTTGAAAAACAAACATAATGATGGGATGGTCACAGCCGGAACATCATTTGATCATAGGTTTCCTTAATACGATTTGACCGGTGGTTAAATAACAACATCCATCGGTAACACCACCTGGAGGTAAAATTTGTTAGCAATATAAGTTTCAAATTTTTGCACAAGGCCAGCAACTAAGGGGAATAGGGAAAATGGATTGCGTCGAACCCCAGGGCTCAACTGGAACTTATTTTATCGACCCCGAATGAATGAAAAGCAAAGTCGACCACGCCGGAATTTGAACTCAGAACATAAAGACTCACGAAATGCTGGAAAACATTTTGCCCGGCACGCCACGGATTCGGCCAGCTCTCCGCCCTTAATCTGTTAGTAATATAATTAACAGAAATTAAAAGAGAAAACAAAGACACCTGACGATGTAATTAATTCGTTTCAGTATAGCTCCACCTTACTGATTAATAAAACAAATCACATCTATCAGATATTAATTAGTAATTATGTTAATTGACAACATATATTCGTGTGCTATCTAGGTGAAAGCGAATGAAAAGTAGAGGAGGGAATGACAGAAACACACACACACACACACACACAAAGGTGCGCAAGTGAGGGGTGACTGTTGTCACTGACCCTGGTGTTTGCTATTCCAAGAATTTCAGTTCCGTGCCTTTTATTGTCTGAGATAATCTGGAGATAATTTGCTTTTCTTTCTTTATTTCTTCTTCTTTATATGTGTGTGTGTGTGTGTATTTATATAAACACACACATACATATATAGATGTATGCATTTTTGTATATGTATGGACATATATATGTATGTATGTATGTATGTATGTATAACAAGCGGTGTAGTACAGCATCACAGGTTACAGGTGTACTATAACGCTGTAGGTTACCGGTCTATAACTAACTTATCATCGATTCACAACATTTCAGATGAGGTAGGAAAAATAGGATGGGAAAAATAGGAGAGCTTGTAGAGTTATCGGAGTGACATGAGGTTGGAGAATTTCAGAGGAAACTCACCGCCATTTAGTCATTAAATAATTATGCAACACACACACACACATTTGCAACTGGGTGAACTGAAGTGACGTAAAATGAAGTGATTTGCTCGAGAACATAATGTACTGCTTTTGGGGGAAACGAAACCACGGTGTTGTGATCGTGAGTGCAGCCACAAGGTCTCGTGTTTTCAAATACACACAGACGCATGCATAACATATAGTGAAATAGATAAACAACGTCTGTTTTTCGGTATCAGCTACATTAGAACAAATATAATCACCTTAAATAACCTATTAAATACTCTTCGTCCATAAAACTATTAGCAAATTATATATCTCTGCCTGTGTGTCTGTCTGTATGTGCGTGCGTGTGTGTGTGTGTGTGTGTGTGTGTGTGTGTGTGTGTGTGTGTGTGTCTATATGTATGTGTGTGTGTGCATGTGCGTGAGTTTGTTTGTGTGTGTGTGTGTGTGCGTGTGCGTGCGAAGTCTCAAAAATACGGACCGACATGTGTTCCACAGAACAGATCTTAATTCGTCAAAACAGATGGCACAAACTATTTAATGTTCTCAATTAAATATTTAAAACGACTTAATGAGATTCCAGAGCTGTAACAAATGTTATCTGCGATATCGTCAGTTCACAGGGGCAAATGATCGACCGTTAGGGAGTCAAGAAGCTATCAATGTACAAGAATCTCACTTTGGAACGCAAGCAAAATGTGTCGAATTCTCGAGCAAAATGAGAAAAACCTGAAGTGTTAGAGTGTGAGTGGTAGGAAAGAAGGAGCACGGAAACGTAGATACGAAACTAGAATTGATAACTTTGCTACATTCATCCAAAAGTCTTGTTGAGAAAGGGACACGTTCTGCGAAGGACATTCACATGTAACCAACAGAAAACAACACAGAGCACCTCATGAATCATTACTGGATTCTACCCAATCCCCACCCGATACAACCGCCACCGCCGCTGCCACCACAACCACCACAACCGCCACGACAGCCACCACCACCACCACCACCACCACCACCACCAAAGGACAAAATAACATCTCTCGCTATCTCTTTCTC
>NC_068998.1:1266614-1270464 GCF_001194135.2 Octopus bimaculoides | reverse complement strand
CTTGGTTTCTCTCTCTTATAAATCTTTCAAACTCTCTACACCCCAGTTCTCTGTCTGTCTGTCTGTCTCCTTCTGTCTCTCTCTCTCTCTCTCTCTGTCAATTTACTCCAGCCAACCTAGAACCACCACCACAACGCCACCCCTAAGCCCCTACGCCCCCACCCACACAGGTTCAATCAGTCGATATATTTCCAGTTGATCATAAAAATGACGGGAATTGTTTTGAGGTCATCAATTGATGAGACTTTTAAACCAACTGTGAATTTAATGGCGAATGAGGGGAGTGGGGGAAAGAGCACGGTGGTTGGTGGTGGCGGTGACGTGATGTGTTTGTGGTGGTGGTCACGGGGTTGGGTGGCAGTTGAGGAGACAATAATAGGAACGGTAATGGACACAATCACGCTGGTGTTGTTTTTGTTGGTGATGATGATGATGATGATGACGATGATAATGATGAGGATGATGATGATGATGACGATGATGACGATGATGAGGATGATGGCGATGATGATGATGTTTACATGGTGACACATTTAAGAATACTTATTATAACCAATAACTACTACTACTACTACTACTACTACTACTACTACTACTACTACTACTACTAATAATAATAATAATAATAATAATAATAATAATAATAATAATTTCTGAAATCTGTAATCTTGACAGGAAAATACGAAAATTGTTTACAATGCATAGAATGCGCCACCCTAATGCAGATATAGAACGACTTTACCTGCCAAGAAAAGAGGGTGGACGTGGACTTTTACAACTGGAATTAACAATCAAGATTGCCACAATTGGCCGAGACACCTACTGGAAAAACTCTGATGACTGGATGTTAAAACTTGTCCCAAAACATGAAAACAAGAAATCATCAGACTCAGTGACAAAACAGGCAAAGGGATATCTAAGTGAATTCCAAATGCAACAAATTCCAGAATTAGACATATTAGAAACAAGTGCAGAAAAAGCGCATGAAAGCCCGTGCTAAAACTGTTGCCTTAGATATTCTGACTGATAAATGGCAAGAAAAACCTCTCAATTGCAAATACCCAATGGGAGCTAATAATGCAGATGTTGACAAAACCCTTACCCATCAATGATTAGTGTCTTCTGGCTTAAAATCAGAAGGGTTTATCATAGCAGCCCAAGATCAATGCCTACCTACAAGGAACTACCAGGCCACCATACTAAAGAACGGCAGTAGCCCAAAATGTCAAAAGGAGAGGTCATAGATGGAACGTCTTTGATCACAGTTCTGCTCCATTAAGGCTTACAAAACGATATCCTCACAGATGTCTCCAGAGTACAACGGAAGTCTTTCTACGTCATAACCCATATTATCATTGCCGAAAGAACGATAATACGGGTTATGGCTTAGCCAGACTTCCGTTGTCTCTATAATCGCTATCGCCGGGTCCTGACTATCATCTCCCCCCTTCATCTTATTTCTCCCTATAAACTCCACCTTCAACCTTTTCCACCACCACCACCACCACCACCACCATTACTACATATAGCAGTAACACTATAACTCGCCGCCAACTCCCACCATCAACACTAGTATCATCATCGTCATCATCACCACCACAAAAACAACAGTATGTACACCATCCCCACCACCACCACAATCACTACCATATTTGTTTAAACAAATCAATAAAGAATAAATAGCTGCAACACCACCACCACCACCACCACAACCACCACCACCATCATCACCATCACCGCCGCCGCCGCCAACGACAACAACAATAACACTAACACCATGATAGCCGTGTATTGTGTGACCTTCTGCAGGTCAACTGCCCCCTAAATCCTCGCATATTCCACGTCCTTTTGTAGCTTTGATACGTCTGATTGAATAAAACGCGTGCCCTTTTCCACGCTCTGCCTCCTTATTGTCTTCTTCTTCATCATCATCATCGTCACCACCATCTCTCTGACGATCTCCCTCACCGTCGCCATCATCGCGCCCCATCGTTGACTCTTTGTGTCCTTTAATTACTGTTGTCGTCTCGAGCCCATATAATATCGTCCCACCCACCTTTTTACCTATTACAATTATTACAACTGCAGCAGATCCTCCTTTTAATTCTAATTACAACAAATCCTCCTTTTTTAATTACTAAACTTTTACCTTCAGCAGACAATTGGTCACTGTTCGACCAACATTATTATAATTCCACAAATAACACACATACTTCTTACGGCTTGAAAGACGAGCTAACGAGAGAGCCGAATAGCTAGACATAGCAGTCAAATCAGCCTTCAATGTTATTGTATTGTCTTAAAGAACATGTTGGCTAATGCAGGAAAAAGACAGGATGGTCACGACTGGAACGCATTTGATTACAGGACTATTCGATCACGGCTACCCTGGGGCTAAACAATAATTCAAAGAAGAAAATTAAAGCCAAATACATTAAAAAAAAAATTTTAAACGTAAATAAAATAAAATGTAAAAGAAAAGAGAAACGAATAAAAAAAGAGCCCACCTTCCCTTCACCCCTTCCGCTGCTCCCTAAAACACTAAGGGTCCCCACTGTTTGGTTCAGTAGGTCCACTACACGATCCTTTCATATTTACCCAGTGTTCAAACAAGCAGCACGACCAACGCGTGTCCCCTTTCACCGATGACCAACCGACCAACCAGCCGACCAGCCAACCAATCGTTCTCCTTTTTATATATGTTCCGGCCATCTTCCTCTCCCTTTCCTCCTCCTCTTCCTCTCTCGTCCCATTCTCACTCTCCTTCCCCTTTCTCCCCCCACTCTTGCTCCCTTTTTTATCATTTAATAAAGATGGCTGCAACCAGGGGTGCTTAGACTCTGCATAACCAGCAAGGATTCACTCTTCTGAGTGTCACATTTTTATGCTCTGAGCGTTACGCATGCAGACGTACATACATGCATACACACATACATACATACATACATACATACATACATACATACATACATACATATACATGCATGCATGCATACATACATCCATATGCATACACACACAGAGAGAAACACGAGGAGCTTTCACGCAGTTTCTGTCTACCACATTCCATTCCCAAGGTATTCAATCTGGGGTTATGGAAAAAGGCACCTACCCAGAGTACTTATTTTATCACTCGCTCACGTGTAATGATGAGCGTTTAATACACCACCTTCGACCCAATTTAAACTCAGAACACAAAAATTACGCAACCAAACACTGCAACACATTTACGTCGGCGCTCAACCGATTCTGTTACCCGTTAGTAATAGAGACGTTTACAACAAATACCACATTTCCCCAATAGTGACTAAAACAGCGTCGAAACTTCACGGAACCATTTTTAAACAGAACGTGATTAATGATGTATGCACACGCGCACGCACGCGCGCATGGCACACACACACACACACACACACACACACACGCGTACTGTCCCTATAACTGGGTGTGTCTACGGAGTGTCTTGGAGTAATGGCTCTCAGTCACGTACCTTGTCTACTTGTCTCTCTTATCACACATACGCATATGTGTATGTATATATATTTATGTATATGTATATCTATATATTTATATTTATATGTCTTTTTATACATATATATGTATATGTATATACATGTATGTATAAATTTGTGCATGTATGATTGTGTAGTTATGTGTGTATGTAGATATGTATGCATGTATATACGGATGTGTATGTGTGTACGTGTATGAATTAGTTTGGGAGTGACGTGAATTAAGTAATTAGGGAGACATCACAATCACCACCACCAGCAACAAATAACAGCAAACAGCAACAACAACAACAACAGTAGCAACAACAACATAACCACGACAACAATGATATCGAGAA
>NC_068998.1:1264100-1266377 GCF_001194135.2 Octopus bimaculoides | reverse complement strand
ATATACATGTATGTATAAATTTGTGCATGTATGATTGTGTAGTTATGTGTGTATGTAGATATGTATGCATGTATATACGGATGTGTATGTGTGTACGTGTATGAATTAGTTTGGGAGTGACGTGAATTAAGTAATTAGGGAGACATCACAATCACCACCACCAGCAACAAATAACAGCAAACAGCAACAACAACAACAACAGTAGCAACAACAACATAACCACGACAACAATGATATCGAGAAAAGAAAGAAAGAAAGTGTAGCTAAAACCCTAATCCATTTGAAAAGACAACTCTCGATACGAAGTAAAATTATTGTGAATCACGCCTTTAAAATGCCGTCCACGGAGAGACTTAAATAAAAGGTGTTACAACCGAGAATCGAAACCCGATCGCAGATTCGTTCTTACTCGTAAAGAATGGATCTAAAAATCTTTCTTTTTTTCTATTTTGAATGGAGGTGGGTGTTTCGTCAGAGGAAGAAAGGCTGGGCCCCATGGCCCTTTACTAGGTTACGCGATGGGTAAGGGATAAGAAAGAAGACAATATCATTTTTCCATTGACCTCGAATAGATGAAAGGTAAAGTTGATACAACAGCATTTGAACTCGGATTGTAAGGCCCTGCAACGTATTTTATCCGATACACTAACGATTCTACCAGGGGACAGGAGATTTGTTGGTGAAATTGGCCGCAACCACACACGCGCGCACACACAACCATACATAGATAAAATATTTGCATTTCTTCATGCAGAAGCCATTGTAAGTATATAATTCTTGTGTGAAACATTCATGCAAACATGCATAAATACGAAGCATAATAAAGAATAACGAGGAAAATCTATATTGTGCTATGACGCACTTCCGGTCAGCCTCGTTTCGATTTCAATCTTCTTCCACCCCCTTCTCTCTCTGTCTTTCTTATTTCACATGATATCAATCGCTAGAGTTAGATTATTGTTTATTTCTACGCAAGTCGCTCTTGTCAGCACCCACATCGCCCAGTCAATTACTTTATATTAATCTTTGTTTGATTATTATTAATTGAGTATTGAATCTAGAATACTGGGGAGAACATAGAAGAACGATAGAGCGATGCACGATGACGGCCATGCTGGTCGGCAGACATCTCTTTATAGGGATTGTTAACTCTACAACGTCACAGCTTCCGGTCGTGTGGCTCTGTCGTTAGTTTCCGTTAACGTCGTCGCATATAACTCGGTCAGACTCTCAAGTGTTCGTAGGCAGAGTATCCAGTAATGTATTTGCTTCTTCGGTCGTAGTTTATTTTCGTGTTAATTTCAATGTCGTGAGGGATTAGTCGTTGTCTTCTCTGATTTAAATTTACAAGAAATTGAGGCGAGGAGATTTCCTTTTGTGTTCAGCGACTCCCGATCGAGATGGCTTGGCAGACAAATGAAATGACAGAAATAGAAAATATATATAAATGCATGTATTGAATAGAGAAAGAGATAGATAGATAGATAGATAGAGAGAGAGAGAGAGAAATAAAAAGAAGGCGACAGAGAGAAAGAAGCAAAGAAAGTTTAAAGAAAGGAAGGAATTATAAAGTGCGAGTAGTGGAGAGCAAAATGAGGTGGGAGATGAATAAGGATCTATAAGTATGGATGGGAGTTGATAATTAAATAAAAGTTTCCGAAGACAGAATATATTTATTGATGTATAGGTGCAGAGAAAATAGCTTGGCCGAACAAAAATGGATTTCTTTCTGCTATACGCCAACATAGAAATGGTGTTTTCTTATTTCACAGACCTGGAAAGCCAAGTCGGGCTCCGTGGTTATAGTATTAAAAATATCACAGTATCATCCAGTAGTACAAAAGACTTCACTGATTTGTTTTTCATAACATATCAAGTTACCAGGCTGTGGTCTCCTGGTCGGTAGCCTCGGTGGCAGAGGTACCCTGGATGGCTCGGTAGAAAGTGATGTAAAACAGGTGCTATTCTTAATTGTATTTTATTAGCTAACTCTATTAAAAATATTGTTTCTGAGTAAGGGGATAATTATAGGAGGGTCTGCTGGATAGGAAGAGACGTTGAGGTAAAGAGTGAACAGCCCTGGTCCCGACTCCTATTTTCTTTCAGCCATTGGAGAAGGTGAAAACAGCAGTTCACATACAGTCAATAAAATTCCATGTTAACACACACAAGAAGCAATAAAACGACACTAAACAAAATACCTGACCTGCGGCGAATGTATATGCGTGTATATATGTATATGTATTCATACATATATATGTATATATATCTGATATA
>NC_068998.1:1262962-1263613 GCF_001194135.2 Octopus bimaculoides | reverse complement strand
TATATATATATATATATATATATATATATATATGTGGTGTGTACATATGTATTTACGCACACACATGCACACACATACACACGCACATATATGAGTGTGTGTGTGTGTGTGTTTGTGGTTGACAATTTTTACAGGGTGGATCAAACAATAGAGCGCTGCTTAGCAGACCAAATCGCTGATTGAATTACCGGAAGGCCCAACAAGATTATCAGTTTCGCTTCGATGATTTTACTGTTTAGGATTGTGAGGAAATAAGATTTTGTTTTAAGACATCTCTACAGCAACACACGCACGCACACACACATGTACACACACGCGCACACACATGCATACGCGTGTGTTCTTTTCTGAGTGCACATACACACATAGATATTATATAAATGTATATATTTTATTCTTTTGCGTGTTTCACTCATTTAACTACGACCATGCTGGAGCACCACCTTTAAGTGTTTTATTGTCGAAGAAATCAGGCCTTATTCTCTGTAAGCGTAGTACTTATTACATCGGTATCTTTTGCCGAACAGCTATGTAACAGGGACATAGACACAACATCAGTTGCCAAACGACGGTGGGGGACAAACTCACACACAAAGACTCACACACATAAATACACACACACACACACACACACACACACACACACACACA
>NC_068998.1:1259451-1262601 GCF_001194135.2 Octopus bimaculoides | reverse complement strand
CGCCGAGCTGGCAGAGTCGTTCGTACGCTGGGCGAAAGGCTTAGAGATAATTTGTCTGTCCTCACGTTCTGAGTTCGGTTTTCACCGAGGTTGACTTTGCCTTTTATCTTTTCGGGGTCGAGAAAATAAGTACCAGCTGAACACTGGGGTCAATGTAATCGACTCATTCCCCTCCCCAAAGTTGTTGCCCATTATTATTATTATTTGGCTAGATTAGGCAGAAAAGAAAGTTCTTTTTTGTCAACTCCAAGAGGTTAATATAGAAAAACAATATTATTGTTGTTGTGGTTGTCCTGCTTATCAATTTTTTTTTTACGTTCTCATTATTTGTTTCCACACCTCGTCCATATGTTACCACCACCCCACAGAGTTCGCTAGTTTACTTGAGAGAAAGCTGTATGATATCGCATTAATATCAATTATCCCAATATAGCTTTCAACGAGGGTCTGTAGCGTTTGATTGATTGTGTTGTTGTTGTTGTTGTTGATGTCATCACCGCTGCACCACAAAATAGTAGTACTGCTACTCGTAGTAGTAGTAGTAGTAGTAGTAGTAGTAGTTGTAATAGCAGCAGCAGCAGCAGAAGCTGTCGTTGTTGTTGATGTTTTAAATTTTGTTATTGCTGTGCAGTATGAAGACGTGTGCCTCAGTGGTTAAGGTATTCGGCTTCCAATCGTAAGGTCGTGAGTTCGAAACCCGGCGGCTAATAATGGACACTCTTCATCGTGTTGCTCCAGCGCACTCTGCTGGCAGAAATGAGTCGTACCTGTATTTGAAAATAGGGCCAGCCTTGTCACATTCTGTAACGCGCTGAATCTCCCCAAGAACTACGTTAAGAGTACGCATGTCTGTGGAGTACTTAGCCACTTGCACGTTAATTTCACGAGTAGGCAATTCTGCTGATCAGATCAACTGGAACCCTCGTCGTCGTAACCGACGGAGTGCCAGTTAATTTATGGTTGTGCAGCGCACTGGCTGGGTTGGGAGACAGTAGAGCGCCAGAAAACAAGGATTGTGATATTTAATCACTCACCGTGTTCAAATCCCATCTGAGTCAACTTTGGCTTTCATCATTCCGGGGCGTCGATAAAATAAAATCTTGAACTCAGTTTAATCGACCTCATGCAACAGGTCGTGTAACCATGCCTTCCCTCCTCCCTCGTGCAACAAACTGAAAGTTGGTGTCTATGTTAGAAATACTGAGCTGAGCTGATATATGATCCAAAACTTTCTACCCGTGACGATCCCATCTGTTTCATTTGGACAGTTAACCTTCAGTGTGTTTTTATAGGAAGGCAAGGTATCTTTTTGGTCAAGATTTGCTTACTATTTCTAGCAAGCAACAGTTCTTCGTTTCACTATTGAAGTGAAGAAGACAAGACACGATTGTTAAAAGGAACAATAAAATACCTTGTGGTATTGACTGACATCCTTTGTTATTTTTAGTTCAAATGCCAGCGGAGTCGACTTTGCCTTGTTTCCTTCTTGGGTTCATGACAAAAATTACCAGTGATACACTGAGGGACATTTCTCAAGAATTCAATGTTATTATTTCTGTCAAAGAGTTCGTCTCTGGAGACGATGAAATAAGCATCGATTACTTTTTTTATTATCTTTTACTTGTTTCAGCAATTGGTCGACCGGGGATATAGTAGAAAACACTTGCGCAAGGTGCCACGCAGTAGGACTGAACCCAGAACCCTGTGGTTGGGAAGCAATCTTCTCACCACACAGCCACACCAAGACATCGGAGAATTTAGAACTTCCAGGTTTATCGGTACCTAGGAATAGTTTTTGGTCCTAGGCAGAGGAAGTCATTAATTTCATAGACACCACTAAAAGTTAGTTAGGGTTCCATTATACAAAGTGTTTTTCCCTTTCTTTTAAGACCTAAAACACATGTAGGGGATTTGACAGTTACTTCTAGGAGATATACGTAGAGTTTTCTTGGTTGACTCGACTAGTACCAGTTATCTCCTAGGTTCAAGGTTCCTTAAAACAAGTTGTATTGCCAGTCCAAAGATATTTATCGTATCAAATTAACAATCCTTACTTTTAAAATTCCTATCTTTTACCATTTACCTTTTCTCCAAAACGTCGAGAACATTCCATGACTGAGTCTTGTCAGCTTCTATACAAATAAGTGTTGATGGAGCCAGCGTTACAGTTTCGATTTCTGATTGAAATCATTTTACGTTACTTACTCTGGAAGAATGAAGAAAATGTCTGAAGCGGTTCCCTCTAAGCATATCTAAAGAAAAAACAAAAAAGAGAAAAAAGAATTTATGCTATTTTATCTCAAAAATTTCCAACAACATTGTTGCTGTTTGTGGTGGTGCTGTCGTTGTCATCATGGTGGGGATGGTGATCGTTGTTGTTGTTACTATTATCCTAGAGTAGAAAAATTATTATTATTATTATTATTATTATTATTATTATTATTATTTATTTATTTTTAACAGTGGAAGCTTTCAGACGATGTCATCAGAATTTCTTCTAATCAACGGAAAGATGTTGATGTTGATTATTATAAAAATAGTAGTAGTAGTAGTAGTAGTAGTAGTAGTAGTAGTAGTAGTAGTAGTAGTAGTAGTAGTAGTAGCAGCAGCAGCAGCAGCGGCGGCGGCAGTGGCAGTAACAACAACATCTGCAGCAGCAGTAGCATTTGCAGGAACATCTGCAGCAGCAACAGCATTGATATCCATAGTGATGATGATGATGATGATGACGATGA
This sequence comes from Octopus bimaculoides, assembly GCF_001194135.2. NCBI lineage: Eukaryota > Metazoa > Mollusca > Cephalopoda > Octopoda > Octopodidae > Octopus > Octopus bimaculoides. The sequence goes on along the minus strand of NC_068998.1, from coordinate 1,259,866 downwards.
TGATGAGTAGCTATTTGCAGAATTCCATCTTTCTTCAGATATTGTCTGCTGATCTACTAATGATTAATATCCCAACTCTTTACTTTTAATTAGCAACGAACATAAAACCGAGCCGTCTCGAAAATGTTAGCAGTCGCTTTAAAAGAGAAAAAGAAAAAAAACAAAAGCCAAGCAGACAAAACTAACGCAAATAATAAAATCATTTTTTTTAAAAAAAAAAGATATCTTATCTAAATAGTTTTTCTTCCTATGGACGATGACAGGAATGTTTGTCGTAGACTATCTTACAACTGTTGTTGTTCTTAATTTAGTCATTTTTCATGTACACCTCACAACAAACACTTCAACCTGATCGTTTCATTTCCAGCCCTTTCTTCTTCTTCTTCTTCTTCTTCTTCTTCTTCTTCTTCTTCTT
>NC_068998.1:1255778-1259049 GCF_001194135.2 Octopus bimaculoides | reverse complement strand
ATATATATATATATATATACATATATACATATTTAATATCACGTATAAAGTATGTATATATGTATATTTGTACTTATATCTATATATGCATACATGTATATAGGCTTATATGTATATATGTGTGCTTATGAATATATACGCACATACACATATATGCAGCGGTGTGCATATAGATACACACGCACTCATACACACATGTGGATACACATATACGTACTTACGTATGTATGAGGACATATAAATCTTTGTGTATATAAATATATTCACGAGTACATAAATATATACACCACTGCACATTCGTGGAAACCAAGTATAATGACAAGGTTTTCCCCATTTTTTTCTCTTCCTTTATTATTTGACTTCATTTTTCACACTTATTACATCAACAACAACAAAACAACAACAGCAACATCAACAACAATGATAACAACAAACACAAGGACAGCAGCTACAATAAAAAAAAAACATCAAAATTAATTTTGATTTCAAACTTTGAGACAACCCAGCAAGTTCGGGTGAGGGGGGTGAGTTGACTAACCCGACCCCAGGGCTCAGCTGGCCCTTGTTTGATCAGCCCTTAAAAAGGATGAAAGGCAAAGTCGACCTCGACGGAATTTGAAACTCAGAACGTGAAAGCGGACGAAATGCAGTGTGTGTGTATGTATAATCTGACTATGGTGGTGATGTGGATAATGAAATTGATTAGGAAGAAGAAGAGTATTGCAGAAGAGGAGGCTTTTGGAATGGATATGAAGGAATTGTGAAGTTCTCGTGGGAACCAGTGTTGTGCCACAGTGTTCGTATTCATTAAAGCCATATATGGACATTCAATAACAACAAAAACAACAGTACCAATAACAACAATACGGATTCCAGGACGACGGGGAAAGAAGAAGAAGAAGAAGAAGAAGAAGAAGAAGAAGAAGAAGAAGAAGAAATTGGGAAGTTAAAAAGAAAAAACAAAGGAAAGAAAGTTGGTGTGGCCAAAGTAGCAGGAAGCAGGCTGGTTATGGAATCTGCAAATTCCTGTTTATTGTTATTATTATTATTATTTTTTTCTTTTTACCAAAGATGTTGAACATTATCAGTGGATAAGATCAGATGTTACGGTCAGCTTGTATCGCAGTCAAATGACAGCTCCCTTGTATATCTCCTTATACATCCCCATCTACACCGCCGCTTCTATATACATTAGATCAGTCATACACACACACACACACACACACACACACACACACACACACACACTCTCTCTCTCTCTCTCTCTCTCCCCAAACATATATACGTGTGTATGTTGTCTGTGTGTATATATACATATATATGTACACACAGACACAGACACACACACACACACATACCTATTTTTATACATTACACACCAGTGAGGGTGCCTCATATGACCGTTCATATGACCACTAAATCCTACATACAACATATTGATTTCAAATATCAATACAAGGTAACATAGTTTAGAGGTGATTACGTTTTGCTCACAGATCGATATTTTTTTCCTGATGATGGCATGACAAAAAGCCTATCAAAATACAAACAAACGTAAAGCTATTTCTTTGTTGCTTCTACGACTTTTACCAGTTCTACTAATTCTACTACTTCTGCTACTCCTATTAGTTCTACCACATCTACCAGTTTTACCAATTCTACTACTGCCCCTCCTACCAATTATTCTACTGCTTCTGTCACTTCTACTAATTATCCTCCCAGTTCTATCAATTCTAATACCTCCACCAATTTTTCTGCCAAATTCTGCCGCTTTCGTCACGTTTGCAAATTCTACCATTTCTACCAGTTATTCTCCAGTTTCTTCTCATTTCTACCAATGATTCTACTAATTCTCTCAAATCTCCCAGAATTACGCCGAACCAAAGAGGGAGTCTTTATGAGGTCCTTTATTCTACTAAACATTGCAGCCGAATATCCCTCAAATCACAGCCTGCCGTCTGAGGAAAGAAGGTCTGTTCAACAAGGACTGACCTGAAATCGAAACCAAGAATTATTATAACAGATAATATAGAGAAGCAAATGATCCTGGAGTTGCTTAGCCACAGATTAGACCTGCTGCAGTAAACCTATGACAATCCAACCTTTTTTCAGATGCAGTGTAACGCTGTCTCGAGGAAAACGTTAGAAAACGAGACTTTGTTTTCAACGGGAAATTGATTTAAAGCAATTTACGAATATTTTACGATTTCTCTTGCAATACTTCTTCCCTCCTGAATGTTCTCTGTCCATTGGAGGATTCTGAGATCGATAAATGAAATACCAGTAACCTATTGGTTCGATACGTTCTCTCAATTTTAGCTTAGATATTGATATTTAGTTGTCTTAAAGCCATCAGTTCAAATTCCGGTGAAAATGGTCTTTATTTCCCTTTCAGGGTCAATAAAATAAAATGCCAGTGTTGTTGTTTGGCCTTAGGTCAGCCCTGATTGAACTGACTTATAATCAAAAGTCACTTCAACCGCGACCACCTCGCTTTATTACGAGCATCCTACACTATTTGTTGAGTAGGGGATGATTTGAGGGAGATTTGGCTGCTATTTTTCGTCAGGTCGAAATACAACGTAAAGGCATCCATATTGGCCCAAGTCAAACGCTATCGCTGCTACTACTGCTGCTGTCTTTTTACAGTGTCATTCAACACAATGGGCACAAGTTGGTGAACCGTCCGCCACATATGGACGGCTCCAGACAGGACAGACAGACCGACAGACCGACAGACTGATGATGTCGGGTCCCTGTTCCACCAGCGATGTCAGCAGGCTGCCATTCGACACAGCTGGTTGATGTTGTCTGCTGGTGTAGGGCTGGTCCCTGCTCTCCTCAGTTTTCTCTAACTCCATGTCGTCACGCGCACACGCATACACACATTTCTCACCCGCTCCTTGCTTGTCTGTCAATTTGCCTGTTCTCGTGTTTGCAGTTACATATACACAAACACACACAAGCAAACATACCCATATACATACATATACATGAATATATATGAAAATATATGTATGCATATGTATAAATATGTATATACATGTTTGTGTGTATGTATATATATATATATATACAAACACATATATGCCTCTGTGTGTGTGTGTGTGTGTGTGTGTGTGTGTGTGTGTGTGGTTATACATTGATGTTATCGTGTTTTGCGATCAACAATTCTGACGACAGAGTCTGTCCATCGCTCCCAGTGTATACAACCATAGACTTCACTTCCGCTCGACCAATCGTTAATGGCTATGTCACACATACACACACA
>NC_068998.1:1252915-1255410 GCF_001194135.2 Octopus bimaculoides | reverse complement strand
CAATAGCAATACCACTACTACCACCACTATCAGCACCCTCTATCATCATCATCATCATCATCATCAGCAGCAGCAGCAGCAGTAGCAGCACCCCTCTACTACTACTACTACTACTACTACTACTACTGTCATCACCGTCATGATGTCGCTTGTCAGCAGGGCCGTCATTGTAGCATTATAGTCCTCCATCCTGGGCCAATGCTGTGGGTCCTATAAATATTTATTGAAAGCCAGGCATAGATTGGAATCGGGTCCCTATACCCGTGAAGCCCCCCGCTCAACAACCCAGTGTACCAATGCATATAGGTGGCACTAGTTATTACAAGAAACAGTAGAAAGAGAATCAGATCTTTACATCTGTCGGCGCCAAGATGTATACCACGTGATCAGAGGTGCGTTTCATTGGTGGCTGGAGGTGGCAAAGGCGAGGAAGGTTCGCGTGCTGTTGCAAAACTTATGTCTGTCTGTCTGTCTTTTACTTAATTAGTGAAGAGCTCAATCAAGGAGTGTTCCCATTATAGCGCCACCCATCCTTCACTACCTCTGTACAGACACGAAAGTAAAGAAGATGGACTCATGCCATGCACAGATCCAACACAAAAGACAGAACATTCATTCCTGATAGTGGTGCTCCAGCAGGGCCGTAATTGTCCTGACTAAAACAAATTTAGGAATAAAAAGGAAAAGCGACTACAATGTTGTAGTTGGGAAGCAGTTGTTTATAGTGAACACAACATCACTTCTAGACAAGGCAGGGTGGTCATTGCTGGAATCATTTTGATAGAGTTTCTGGTGATGGTGCCACTTTTGGCGCTGATTGTTACATCAGTATCGATGGCGAATCTAATGCCTCTTCGTTGTTGTTGTTGGTGCTGTTGTTGATGATGATGACGATGACAGGGCTAGCGGGGGCGGTGTTGCTGATGCTGATGGTGGCGGTGTTGTCACTCATTATGATTATAAAGGCGATGGTGGTGGTGGGGTGGGGATGGGTCGGTGGTGTGAGAATGGTATTGTTGGTGGTGGTGTTTGATTGAGGGGGTTTAGGTTCTAGTGGTAGTGGTGGGTTTGGTACTGGAAGTGTTGTTGTATGGGGACGGTGGCGGCAATGGTGGTGGTGGTGATGGTTTTGGTGGACGTGGGGCAAGTAACAAAGGCAGTTGTGAATAAGGTGACAGCGGTGATGGCAGTAGTGGGGATAGTGGTGATGGTGGTGAGGGTGGTGGCGGCGATGGTGATGGTGGTGATGCTTATGATGATGATGGTGATGGTGGCACGGTGATGGTACGATCGTGGTGATGATGATGGTGGTGATGGTAATTGTGGACAATGTGGAGGAGAGGAGGAGGAGGAGGAGGAGGGTGTGTGGTGGTGTTGGTGGTGGAGGACAATGATGAGACGATGGAGGCGGATGGCGTAATTGTAAAACGGACCATCATGGCTGGATTGGATTCTGGCTTTATGTCAATATTGACTTAGAATCAATGAAAGAAGCGGAACGATCAGGGGGTGTATATGTGTGCATGTGTGTGTATATGTGTGTGTATGTATGCGTATATATGTTTGTGTTGTGTGCGCTTGTCTATTTGTGTGTGTGAGTGGGCGTGTGTCCATGTGTGTATATCTGTGCATGTATGTGTGTATAGAGATATATGTATTTATATGTATGTGCATATATACATATGCATACATGTACATGTCTCTCTCTCACTCTCTCTCTATCTATCTATCTTTATATCTATATATATATATACACGCACACATTCATACATGTATATGTATGAATGTGTGTGTGTAAGTAATTTGTGTATGCATGATTATATAGCTGATATACATATGTGTATATATGTATATATATATATATATATATATATATATATATATATATATATGCGTGTATGTATATGTATATGCATATACATAAATATATATCTCTTTGTATGTGTCTGCAAATGTGTGTAACAGCAGCAATATTAGTAGTAGTAGTAGTAGTAGTAGTAGTAGTAGTAGTAGTAGTAGTATGGTAACTACGGCTAAATACGTCCTTAACGGTCGGTAATCAGGGGAAGAAGTGTGGTGGAGGTGGGAGGCGTGGGGCGTGAGTAGAGGGGAGAGGTTTAAAAAATAACAAAATGCAAAAATCAACGAAAAAATTTATACGTTTCCGGGAGTGGTGGTGCGAGGATAAATACGAGGGTAGCTATTCCTCTATTTGTCAGGACTCACTCTTCGTCCCTCGCCCTTGCTCACACTCACACCTACACTCATACTTACACTCAACAAACACCATACAACCTTCCTCTCGTTCGCCACCCACCCCAAACACATTCCCACCACCGTTTCCACCTCCCTCTCCACCTTTTCTACTACTACTACTACTACTACTACTACTACTACTACTACTACTACTTCTGCTGCTACTGCTGCTGCTACTACTGCTTCTACCATCCCCACACTCGAGGGGGATGAATTCAAAATCGAAATCTTCCATTAGT
>NC_068998.1:1247716-1252648 GCF_001194135.2 Octopus bimaculoides | reverse complement strand
AAGTCGCTGTTTGGCGGCGGCGGTGGTGGTGGTGGTAGTCGTATTAGAGGAAATGGTTGTGTAGTAGTAGTAGTAGTAGTAGTAGTAGTAGTAGTAGTAGTAGTAATATATTCGGTGATGGTGGGTGGAGTTGGCAGAGCTGGTGGTGGTGATGGTGGTGGTAGTGGTGTTGGTGTTGTCTTTGTTAGTAGCAGTGGTAGTATGTTATGAGTTGTAGCAATGTTGCTGTTGCTGTTGTTGTGGTGGTGATAGGAATGACGCTATAGTTTTGTTATAGTCGTTGGGGTGGCGGCGTTGATGTGGCGATGTTGGTGATGACGTCAGTTTATTCTGTACGGTGGGGCTTTAAAGGTGTTGGGGACAATACACATAATAAAATACCAGTGATATAAGGGGGATGGAGAACCGAATGGGTGGGATGGGGGTGGAGGTCGGGATAAGTGTACCCGTGTACGGAGTACAAACTGTATCCTTACCCTCACTGCCTTTCTCCACTCCACTAAAATCGATAAATTATATTTCAGTTATTGGGTGCTGATCCAACTGGCGTAGATCGAATTCTTCTCTCGATGTCTCTTTCTATGGATATAGCTCTGTGTTCCTTCAGGTCAGAGGTTCTCAACCGCCTTCTATGCAACTCCTGATGGTCTATATACAATTTTCGAGGGTCAACGCAAGCAAAATAGTAAATTAGGGATCCACAGCATTATTTCTGGGGTCCATGAAAAATCTTCTCCCTTTAGAGGTATTCATTGTAACGTACAGGGTCCTTTCTCTAATGTTTTGTATATTTCAATATGTTTCCCGCCACTGAAACCTGTTCCCCGAGAGAGTTCTATTGCAAACCTTCACAAGAGAATGTGTGAAAAGCAAAATATTTGAAAGACGTATCTATAAAACTAAATTATAAACATCGAATGGCAAAGGGGTTCCACCAGAACAAGATAATAGTCAAAAGGATACAAATAAAAAAACAAAGAACGGTTGAGAGCCGCTGCTTTTGATATTCTTCCGTTTTGTTGAACCCACTTCATTATAAATATGCCGTCACTATCCCACTGGTTTTGAGTTCTTTATTTTGCAACATAGTCACCACCACCACCACCAATCTTTTCTCATCAACAACCAACACACCGGCGTTCTCTATTCTCCCTCTTTTGCAGCTCCTGTTATTTATTATAACACTTCTCTTTAAACCGGCAAACTATGTATTGTGCTGCTGAAGACTGGTCACATTTCATGCAATTAATTAATTTTCACCAATTCTTTTAACAGAAACTTCGACATATTGGAGAATACAAAGACCTTCATTCTTAGAATCTGAAGAAGTTGCTGCGAGAGGTGTTGCCCGTCGTCTTAAATGACCAATAAAGATGGGCAAGTTAGAGATAGAAGGCTTTATCAAATGTATATATTTTCGATCGTCTTACTCCGAGCAAGAGGCCTTTGGGAGTTGCATGAATAACCAAAGGTCGCCAACAACTGCAACCTCGACAACAAGAGCAAGAACAACAACAAATAGTATTTCATCGCAACGAGAACCAAACCATCAGCGCCATCAGCACTATCAGCAACAACAATAACTACATCGTCATCAAGAAGAACAACAACAATAGCAAGAACATTGCTATGACTTACTGTTGTTTACTTCCAATCACCCTCACATCACCCGACCCCACCCCTTCCATATCTACGTGTTTCAAAATAATGACAAAACAAAAACGTAAATAAATATAACCAGGTAAACGAAATGTAAAGAATTTAAAAAACTGATATTTGGACGAGGTCAAGATTAAACCGTGTTCAGTCAATTTCTGCTCTTATCTTCACGCATTCCATCATGGCTTTCTTTATACATAGAGTTGTTGTTGTTGCTGTAGTTGTTGCTGCTGTCGTTGTTGTCGTTGCTACTGCTGCTGCTGTTGCTACTGTTGTCATTTGTGAAACTGTTGTGACAGGTGTATTTTCAAGGTTTCATGTTATCTACGCTATTCTTCATCACACAGCCATTGTATACTCACACAAACACTCTCTCACACACTCATACGTACTCACACATACACATGCTCACTTACATATACACACACATATTATGTACATATGTGTATTGTGCGCATAAGTGTAAAGTGTACACTTTTCATACATGTGTGTGTGTGTGTGCGTGCATGTGTGGGTGCACGCACAAACGTACACGTTATTGGTAGAAGCAAAATAACACAATTCCTTCTCACAGACACACGATTAACAAGATGTGGTTACGTAAACTTCTTGACGGCATTTACGACAATAACCATCAACTGTGTGATTCTGCGTATGTATGCGCATGCGTGTACAGATGCATCTCGGTTTACACGGCAGTTAGGTCAAAGGGCAAATCAAAATCCTATAAACGGAGGGATAACAACAGTAACAAATACGATTACCAAATCCCGACATTTTTTTCTCTCTCTCTTCGTTTTCTTTTTTTTATTTAGTTTTCTCTCCTTTTTTCCCTCTCATCCCTTTCTGTCGAAGAGCGTAGGATCGAAACTTGAAAGACTTTTCCAGCATTCCCGAGTGTTAAACTAATACACCTGCTAGTTGCTCCTTCACCTGTCTTCGTCTTTTGCTAATCTCCGCTGGTTTGCTTGATCGTCACCGCTCAACTCATGGACACAAGCAGCGATTTCTTTACCGAATCGTTACAGGCGACGAAAAATGGTGCCTGTACATCAATATGAAGCAGCGTAAGGAATAGCTTATCCCCGGAAAACAAGCGACACCGCGCGTGAAACAAGACATTCATCCACGTAAAACGATGTTGCGCGTATGGTGGGACCGGGAAGGGATTATCCATTACGAATAGCTTGAACGGAACCAAACGGTCAACGCGGAAATCTATGTTTGTTATGTTGGAAAAATTTTATAAAATTTTGTGCATAGTAACATTATTTTGGGAGAAATAACCGGTTTCGTATTTTCTTTTCAAATTTCTCAAATTTCTTTACCGATATTGTGTCATCTCTTCGCTATGATGTGAAGTAGGAGAGTTCCAGACAGGGGGAGATAATTAGGGATTTTTTCGGTATAAGGGAAATAATAAAAGATGTTGGTAATGATTAGGTTTTATTAATTTAACATGATTTGGTTTAGAAAGAATAGAATATTAGAAGTGGTTAAGTTTTGGCTTATATTTTCAATGAAGTAGGTTTTCTTATTTAATCTAACTTTTGTTTGTGTTCCAAAAGCAACTGCTACCACAATTTGTAATCTTTCCATTTTATCAAGAAAGAATGAAAGAAAGAACGAATGAAAGAAAGAGAGAAAGAAAGAAAGAAAGAAATAGAGAAAGAAATAGAGAAAGAAATAGAGAAAGAAAGAGAAAACGAAACTTTCTTAAGAAAGTAACCAAATGTTGAAATATATTTTAATATTGTAATGAAGTAAATGTGTTGAAGAGATGCAAAATGAACTTAATAAGAAACTGATGTTTCAACTGGAATAACTGGAATAATGGTATTTAATGGTGAACAGAGATGGCATCGACCGTAAGCATCTGGTTTGTTAAAGACATTAGCACTCAGATGTGTCGAATGTACTCGTCGTTATGGTGTGGCCTTCTGTGACACGTGTTCATATTTTGTAGACGCTTGCATAAATACATGCTTACATACCTATACACACACACGTATACATATGTATATATATATATATATATATATATATATATATATATATATATATATATATATATATAATGTATGTATGTATATATAATGTATATATATGTATATATAATATGTATTTATATATGACGCTTGAACATAACCTGAAAGATTGCTTTAAGATACATGGTGTATTTTATAAATATGTCTGTTCAAGTATTATAATAGCATGAAACTATTAGTAGCTCTTACGGTTGTGCATTTAAATTGATATTTATCTTTCACTGGATGGAAGACATTTTTTGTTGATTCTATCTCCACTGGGTCTACAAACTACACACACACTCACACAAACACACACATACACACACACACATACACACACACATATACACACACGTACACAGAGGACTCCCGCCTTCGCCGTGAACAGGAATTAATCTTCTCTCTTCAACCTTTGCGCCATATGGGCTCAATTCCCCTCCACTCTTCATCTGACTCCCTTCCTCTCTTCTCTTCATCTCACACATACTCCCGCCCTTCATTCCTACTACCTTCTCCCTTCATGGATGCCCCTTCCATCCACACCCACCCCTACACATCCCACTCCCATTCTTTTACTTGTTTAGTCATTTCACTGCGGCCATGCGGGAGCACCACCTTTGGTCGAACAAATCGACCCCAGAACTGATTCTTTCTAAGCCTATACTTATTGTATCGCTCCCTTTTACCGAACCGCTAATCACGGGGACGTAAACACACCAACGTCGGTTGTCAAGCGATGGTGGGAAGACAAACACAGACACACATACATACACACACAAACACACACACGCGTGCGCTCCCACACACACACACATATATATATACGACGGGATTCTTTCAGTTTCCGTCAACCAAATCCACGTACAAGTATCTGATCGGTCCGAGGACATAGTAGAAGACACTTAACCAAGGTGCCACGCAGTAGGACTGAACCCGGAACCATGTGGTTATGAAGCAAGCTTCTTACCACACAACTACTCCTATATGTATGCATAAAACAATGTTATAATCGTTTAAATCACTACCAATGCATGACTGGTCCTGTTATATCGATTTAGAAAAAGAAGATTAAAGAGAGAAAAAAAAACCAAATAGGTCTGTGTTTGAAGAAAGGATATAAGTGACGAAACTAAATCCTGTAATAATTAACAATATTTAATCCAACACTCAACGTTTTCAACCATACTTAACCCCCCCCCACCACCCTCCCCTAACCCCTGATCAATATAATGTTAAAAGTATT
>NC_068998.1:1244665-1247440 GCF_001194135.2 Octopus bimaculoides | reverse complement strand
CATCTCTTATCCTTCACTCGCCCAAGGACGTTGGGTGTGTCTCGGCAAGTGACTGTAACAAACATGCAGTTTAAAAGTAAATAATAATAATAATAATAATAATAATAATAATAATAATAATAATAATAATAATGACGATGATGATGATGATAATATTTAGTTATAGGTGTATTAGGAACTATCCCTAAAGATCTGAACAGATGGATAAAGGAAATAAGCATAAAGCCCAATTTAGTGCAGCTTCAGAAAACAGTATTATTAGGGACAGCTAGGATGCTTAGGAGGGTTCTTGGCATCTAAGGGTTCTTGGCATCTAAGGGTACTTGTTGTAGCCCGATGCTAGGAATTTTTCTTTCCCAACAGTTTAATCTGTTGTATGTATATGAAATATTAATAATAACCATTCTTTCTATTTTTTGGAGTTTTTTAAAAGCAATTTCGAAAGGAGGACGTCAAATCAATTACATCGACCTTCAGTGCCAGACTAGTGCTTTATCTCATTACCCCGGAAGGATGAAATGGCAATTTGACATCGGTGAGAGTTGAACTCAACACATAAATTACCGGAAGAAATACCGCAAGCCTTTTTCCGACGCTCTAACATTTATATTTACCGCCCTGATGATGATGATGATGATAATAATAATAATAATAATAATAATAATAATAATTAATTCGTTTTATTGGCCACAAGGGCTAATATCAATTAAAAACATGTAAGGACAAAGACAGGACGAAGGTTACAAAAGGTTTTGTCCGAAAAGGTAGGAAAGTTCGTCTAAACAGAGGAAGAAAATAATAATAATAATAATAATAATAATAATAATAATAATAACAATGAAAACAATGAAAACAATGAAAACAACGAAGAAATTGGGATGGGGAAAGCAAGAAATCAAAACAAACGACAAATATAACAACAACAAAATATAACACAAAGAGAGATAACTGTAAAAGCGCTGGACAATAGAAATACCAAGGTTTTGACAAGCCCACCTCTTTATCAGAATTTCCTTGTTTATGTTCCTACCAGACACCGATCAGAACCATTAATCTCAGCTTAGGTATTGTTCGGAATCATAGCACTGAATGGGATCATCATAGCAGCGCCTCTTTGTAAGAGCGTGCCTTGTTTTGTCTAACGTCGTGATTTTGTTGACGATGTCCTGGTGCCATGTGGTGATATGTGCAGTTACGGTCTTATTCAAAATGTTTTCACCGACAAACTGAGATTATTTTTATGCCTTTGTGTTAGAAAGACTCTCCAAGAATGCTATTATTAATTGATAGTGCTTTTATAACATATCATTGACCCTCTTTTTTACTTTCGCAGATATATATACACCTCATAATGCCTACATGCACACACACCACTACATACACGTTCAGTTTATTTACTTAGTCATACGGGCAGACTTAATAGTTGTATTAATTACGAGCATGTGTGCGGATCAATTGCAAAAAATGAGGATGTTATCAATAATAATAATCATAATCATAATCATAATAATAAAAATAGGCACATGGCCAGCAATTTCGTGGGAATGGGTAAGTCGATTAAATTGGTACTTATTTTATCGATCCGCAGAGGATGAAAGGCAAAGTCAATCTCGGTGGAATTTGAACTCAGGACGCAAAGACAGATAAAATGCCACAAAGTATTTCGCCCAGCGTGCAAACGATTCCGCCAGCCCAGGGCCTCTTTCCCGAACGACCTGCACAAAGGATTTGTTTCTAGCGATCAAATGACTGTGCCGCACATTATTGCTCACTCTCGCTCCATCAGAACGATGTTGTCTGAACCGGTGCGCTGTGTGGCACGCGTCTGGTGTCGAGAGCGGTGTGAGATGAAGTGTTTTGCTCAAGAACACAACGCACCATCCGGTGTATGAATTGAAACCACGATCTCGAGGTCGTGAGTGTAATGTTCTAACCACTAGGCCATGAGCCCCACAACAACAAAAACAACAACAATAATAATAATAATAATAATAATAATAATAACGAGAGGGGGAGGACGAAAAAGAAGAATGGACGATGTCAATGATAATTTCTATTATTTGTCACAGTGGCACCTGAAATATCGCCAAGCCGCCTCTGCATTTCACTACCTGGGCAAGGTAACAGGTGGAAAGCCAACTGTGACATTCTCTGGAGGTTTAGCGGAGGGGTCTGAGTAATGACGGTCTGGGAGTGATTCTGGACGGAGATGAAGAGATTCAAATTTATCTCTTCTCGAATTCTTTCAGGTCTGAGATTATAAAAGACTTATAAATGCCTGGTATTGCTACGGAGGGATATTGACTGTTCGTCTTTACGTTCTGAATACAAATTCCGCCGAGGTCAACTTTGCCTTTCATCTTTTCGAGGTCGATAAATTAAGTACCAGTGGGACATTGAGGTCGATATCATCGACTTGCCCCCCTCCCTCCACAATTTCAGGCCTTGTGCCTTCAGTAGAAAGGATTATTATCATATAAAGAAGAAGAAAAAGAAGAGAAAGTATAGCAAGTCCAACAGAAAAGGAAAGAAAAAAGAAAGAAGTAGTAAATAAATATAAAAAATAAAACAACAGTTGTAGTCAATATTCCTATACAGTCAGGTTCCGACCTTAATATATACACACGCCTAAAATGCGGTGTTGGTCATAAATATACATACTTAGCCATGACACTGTATACATACATACATATATATATTTGTGTGTGTGTGTGTGTACGTGTATGTATGTATATATATCTTTTACTTTTCTTTTATATATATATATATATATAT
>NC_068998.1:1239844-1244590 GCF_001194135.2 Octopus bimaculoides | reverse complement strand
TTGTGATATATAAATATTTGTTTATCCATGTATATGTTTGTTTATGTATGTATATATGTATATGTGTGTGTCTATTTATATAAAGCAATTCGAAATAACATCAACACTATATATTGAAACGGCAGACAAGTTGTCGTCTGCCACTGTAGACGGTCAAATAGCTTTTATTGTAACTCAATGTTTTGATTTAACGAACAGACAGACTGATGAAATGTTTGGCCGCCAACGATCGATGTAAACCATCACAACATAACTACAATCATAACACTATATACTGACATCACAGCCTGACATTTCCACCATTGCCACCACCGCAATCAGCCAACGAGCGAGTTTCTACGTGGTCGCCCTGCTTGCTAGAAAGAGTGGGCAAGACCCCCTCTTGTCACACCTTATTGTCTTAAAAAGGTAAGGAGAAACTGACAGATTTCACTGTTTGCTTAAGAAGATCGCTTCGCAAGCATGTAGTGCCGGGTTCAGTTCCACTGCGCGGTACTTTGGGCAAGCGTCTTGTTTGATGTCCCGGGCCGACCAATGACTTTCCAGTGAATTTGATTCACGGAAACTGCGAGGACCCGTCATCTTTGCTCTTAAGGCAGCTGGATTTGGGTCGATCTTGGGTTAAACAATAACAACAGCAAATAAGGGTCTCTGACTTTGACTCAGTAAAACGAATCATTTAGAAAGAAATGGCATCGACCCAAATATATAACTGGTATTTATTTTATCGACCAGCAAAAAGATGGAAAGCCGATCTGAGAAGGTTTTTAAACTCCGAACGTTGCTGAACGTAACAATATACCACAAGATATTTGTTTGGTGCTCCATCAGTTCTGGCACCAAATTTATTGTTTAATTACAGCAATGACTTCTAACAAGCACTCATATATTTGTGATTGGGTGCTGGGTATACTCAGCTCAATCGATTTTGCATTCAGTAAATGACAGACGCTTATTTCATTTACATTGGTGCAATTTGAACTGAGAACTCAAAGTAACAGGGATTTATATAACAAAACATTTTACCTGCCACCCTGCCGACTTTGCCACTCTCCATTCACACTCGCCACTCGCCACCAGGACTCATGACGAACACCACTCGCAGTCCATGCTTATCACTACCATCATCAGAGGCGGTGGTGGGGATGATGGTGGTGGCAGTGGAGATGGTAATGAATCTGCAGACCGTAACGAATAATAAAAACAATCTCCACATACAACATTAGTATACGATGATGGAAAGAGATTATTGAAAATATGAGAAGATTTTAACAAATCAGTTATTTAATGCAATACACTTCCTCGACAACTCACGCTGCATTTTACGGGCCTTGTAGTCTATGTTTGTGGGATAAGTACTATATTAATTATTGCCAAAGCAATTATATGAATGTATAAATAAACAAATATTCAACAATTATATAACAAGTATATATAATGTGACGAAGAACTAAAGTTTTTAACTTAAAAACCAAAATAATGATGTCACATCAGTCAAAGTAATGTCATTACATGACTGTTATTTCCGTAAAGGATAAGCCGTGTATTGCTAATAATATGTTCCACAATAAACATTTACCTGGGAAACACATCCAGTCTGGGTATAGAGCTGTAGAAGCGGCAACATTTGCCCGGGAGAAAATTATACAAACAAGCGTTGTACATATGTTACGTAGAGTAATTTCAAATTAAGAAAAAAATATATATATAAAACATGGTAAGAAAAACAGCTACAAATATTGTAAAAATCTAAAACACACAGAGATTATTTAGTGTTAATTTTGAAATTAAAAAATGTTGCGGCTTAAACATTCAAGATGTGAATAACAGCCATTATTTAAGGTTATAAAGTACAGTCATATTGTAGCCATATTTTTTCATGTATCGCCAGATCAGGTTGAAAGTAACCATTTTAATACGTTCGTCATATGTATGTATAATTATATATGTATGCATAATTATATACGTATGTATGCATAGGAATATACAAGCATACGTACATATATAGATGTAAATATAGATAAACTTACGAATACGTGCCTACTTATCTACATATATACGTGTGTGCGCGAGCGAATGTGCCTATGTATATATCTATATATATATTATATAAGTTCATATATGCATGTATATATATATATATATATATATATATATATATATATATATATATATACATGCACATTCACGCATACAGACGCATGATACATTTGTGATTAGAGATATAAACGTAATTAACGTATGTATGTATGAATGTGTGTGTGTATGTATATGTGTGTATGTATGTATGTATGTATGTATGTATGTATATATATATATATCTGAGCACGTATACACGCACACATATATTTCTATCTATCAATTTATCTATCCATCTATATATTTAAAATGGGCGTGTGTATATGTATGTGTATGTGTGTGTGTGTGTGTGTGTGTGTGTGTGTGCGCGCGCGTGTGTGTGTGTGTGTGCAAATATCAGCATATTTTCTTATGTATGCAAATATAGTTTTACTTTAGTATGTTCTCCATTATTTAGTGAATGTCGTCAGCGCTTGTATTATGTGTGCGTTTGTGTTTCTGCACATGTATGTATATGTATGTATGTTTGAATATATAAATGTGTATGGGTGTGTTTGTAAGTAAGCATCTGAACTGAAATGGTGTTTCTCTTAACACTCCAGCATGTAATTAAAATACGTCAATAGATTTTATTATAAACATATGGAGATATTATGTAACCATTTAAAAGTTCGGAAATACAGAAATATATATGTTACGTTGCGTTGATTAGGTGTGAAGAGGGCCAATTCACACGTTTCGGACAATTGTTTTTCTTCGGTGAAAGGGATAGATAGATAGGCAGACAGATAGAGAAAGGCGGATAGATAGAGATAGATAGATAGAGAAAGAGAGATAAATAGAGATAGAGAGAGTGTGTGTGTGTGCGTGTATGTATGTGTGTAGGAGTGTGTGTATAAAAGACAATTCTATAACCAAAGAAAGCTGACCACATTACATTTTTCACCGCTTTCTTTTCCCCATCGTGGGGGAGCCGAAGCATCATGGCTTAGAATGCTATGGGCCTGAATCAGAGAATTGGGTCCTATGTGTTCCAAGATGTCGGTGCAAGCAGAAGAAATGACATCACATTCGTTGATCAGATCCTAAGACCTCACATCGTGCTCTTCTTTGTGCGTCACCATAGCCACGTGCTCCAGCAGGGCAATGTTCCCTCCCACACGGCCAGGGCCACCATGGACTTCCTGCGTCAGCACAACACCAAAACCATGTCGTAGCCGGATCTCAGCCCGGATTTGAAACCAATTGAACTGAACACCCGTGGGATGAAATCCAGAGACGGCTGAACCAGGTGGTCCCACGGTCGACAACTCGTATGGAACTGAAAGCAGCTTTCTTCAGGGTGTGGGCACAGGTGCCAATGGCCTTTGTGAACCGCCTCATGCACTCCTTGTATCGACGGTGTACGGCCGTTTTGAACAGCCAGGGAGGGCATACACGGTATTGAACATATCAGGCCCTGCAATCTCGATGTGCTGGATCCGCCCACTACCAGAACTCATGACAATGACCCGTACACTGCGGTCAAAGGTCATCCAAGAAACTGACTTTATCAAAATTTAGCTCTGACATGTGCTTCGGTGGAAGTATTAACTGCCTCAACATTACATAATTATTCTTATACACATTTTCTAATCTAAAAACAAAGACAAGTATTTGTATGTTGTCTCGTTGGGAAGGCGAAAAGTCCTTATACATTAAAAAACATGACAATAATTATATTTCAATATATTTTCTTTGATATAGTATTTGCTTGATATTGCTACTAATTTTTCCACACAATTAACTGGAGAATATTGCTAAAATATAACAGCGGTGCATCAGCATGGCCGCAGCTCTGAGCTGAAACTACAGAAATAGAAAAAAAGAATAAGAGAATCGTCTTCTTTTACTGTTTTTAGAATAAAATAGAAAAAAAAAGTCTTAAAAAAGAGAGCTGTCCCGTCGTCATCACAGCCGTGGTTACGCGCAGAAATAACAAATAAATGAATGACAATAATTTTGTTCTGGTGAAACACTCACAATGGCTCTTCTTCACCTGTTTTGTCAGTTAAACTGTCAACAGATATCGAAACCGCCATTTTGTGAAGTTTTGATTGATGATGTAAGGTAGCATCTGTGTATGCATGTGTACGTGGGACGGGGGTGGGGGAAGGTTCCAAGTTAGTGTCTGCTTGTGTGTGTGTGTGTGTGTGTGTGTGTATGTGTGTGTGTGTGTGCGTGCGCGTGTGTGTGTGCGTGTGTGTGTGTAAGTCACGAATGCGACAACGCCATCTAACGTAACAACCTCCACCGTGTTCGCCTCACTGACTTTTCATAATTAAACAATCCAGTAACAAAAGATTCGAACCACTGTTAACTATTTCGGCGCAATGTTCACAGGAAAACGTTGACAAATAATTATAAAATTCAACAACTCTTCCTGGGTCCCCAATTTTAACCTCTTTCTCTTCTATTAAATCCTCTCTCTCTCTCTTTCTCCCCCTCCCCCTCTCTCTCTTAGCTACGAAATATTTCCCTTTGTTGTTTTTCTTTCATTTCTATATTTTTTTCTTTGCTTTGTCATATGGAGATATTTCTCTTGTACTTTTTTTTGTACTTCTTTTGTACTTTTGGTAAGATGATATTTTAAAGAAATGTTTTACCGACAAATATTTTTCTCAGCGA
>NC_068998.1:1236764-1239247 GCF_001194135.2 Octopus bimaculoides | reverse complement strand
CACACACACACACACACACACACACACACACACACACACACACACACACGCACACACGCACACAGATACGCATGTACACTCACACATACTTTCAGATATATATATTCATATATATATATGTGTGTGTGTACACTAATTTTTATATATACATATATATTCGCACAATCACATATATATAAAGGACATGTAGTATGGTTATATGTTTGTACGTATACACACACACAAACACACACACCCACATACACACACATACACACACACGTACACACACACACACACACGTACACACACACATATACAATCGCATACAAATATATACTTGACTACTCTTTCACGTTCTCTCCGTCTCACAATGAACTCCCTTCATCTCCCAATCCTTTCCTCTCTCAATGTCTCCCCCCAACCACCCCACCCAACGTCTCCTCCCTCTCTCCTTCACCTTCTGTGTCCAATAACAGACCTGTTTAGCGATGCATTACCACTAAAGACCGGATCTGTAGAACTGCCAGTCCGGTTGGCTCATCAGAACGTAACCAAAGCGACTATAATTACTGCAATCTGTCTCATTAGGCTGGCGCGCTTTCATTTTTTTTTTCATTTTTTTTTTTTGCCTTCCAACGGGGAGACAACTCCTCGTCCTTCAAGCATCAACTTCCTTCGACGTGCTGCACCTTCTGAATATGTAGTTACACACACACAAACACACAACACGTATATGTGGTATATATATACATATATGGTTTATATATACGTGTGATATATATAGATATATATATATATATATATATATATATATATATAAAGCGAGAAAGAGAGATAAACAGAAATAGTGACAGGTAACCACAATGACACTTTAGCACACACACGCACACCCCTTTCACACATAATTAGTGGTATACACATACATAGAACAGTGTGTTCATATACGCACGCTTACATAAAGACATGCATTTGTTGCGGTGCACATTTATACGACAGAAGTGCACGTGGACCTATAAAGGCACACATAATGATGATGATGGTAATAATAATAATAATAATAATAACAATCCTTTCTACTAAAGGCACAAGGCTTGAAGTGATGGGGGATGGGACTAGTCGATCACATCGACCCCCGTGATTCACTGGTACCTAACTTATCCACCCCGAAAGGATGAAAGTAGTACAAGGTAGATTAGGCACGAAAAGACAGGATGGTCATGGCTGGAATGTCTTTGATCAATGGTTTGCTCGATCAAGACAACCATATGGTTAAATAACAAGATCAACGTTCATTTCTACAAAATGGTTCCCTGTATCTTGTAATCGATATTAAGGCGGTTAGCTGACTCAATCATTAAAATGCCGGAAAGTCGACCTGGGCGGGATTTGAAATCAGAACGTAAACACGGACGAAATACCGCTAAGCCCGACGTCCTATCGATTCTGCCAGCTCACCTGACACAAACCCAGCAGTTTTGGGGGAGAAACCAAGTTGATATAAACGACCCCATTATTACTAATTCGTCCAGGGGAACTCACGCTCTTGCTTCGATACCCCATAATTCCACATCATTTCCGTCAATAGTACTACTGAGAAATGTATGAAGGCCACACAGCCTTACCTTTCCAGATAAATTGTACCAGTGGGCAAAGCCAAAATGGTAGCCATTTTGTTATCAACGTTGTAAAGTACGAAACGCGTTCACGGTGAACCACAAAGGCAAGACTGAGCTTCGTGCTTTCACGAAAGATAGCAATCTAACAGAATCTTATATCAATCCGAACCCTTGTAATCACTAATATACTCCCCAAAATGGCATTAACATCCCAGAAATACATTTGCATCTCTCTCTCTCTCTCTCTCTCTCTCTCTCTCTCTCTCTCTCTCTCTCTCTCTCGTGTTAGTGTGTCTATAATTAATATGGTGGCCATTTGCAATCTATTGAGAAACACTTCCGTTGTAATCACCTCTCTTCTCCTCCCAGACATTTCTGTTCAATCACTGTCTCCTTCTCCCTCCCTTTCTCTCTCTCTTTCTCCTTCCGTTCCCTCCTCCCGTTAACAATTGACCTCTCTCTCTCTTCCTCTCTTTTTATTTTTTATTAACTTGTGTTTTGTTTTTCGATGCTTTCTTTCTATCCATCGCTCAAATCTCTTTCTCTTTCAGTGCAAATTAACTCATTAAACAACGACCATTATTACACCAATGACGACATCAACAGCCTCTGTTTCTTAACAAGGGGCTGTGGTGGTGGCGGAGGGAGAGGGAAATCACAGCAAACAAAGGGACAGGCAAAAACAAAAACGACGTAGAGTATAAAATAAATATAAAAAAACAAACATAGACATCATTATCATCATTATCACCATCGTCATTTGAAGAAGAAGAAGAAGAAGAAGAAGAAGAAGAAGAAGAAGAAGAAGAAGAAGAACAAGAAGAAGAAGAAGAAGAAGGAGAAGAAGAAGAAGAAGAAGAAGAAGAAGAAGAAGAAGAAGAAGAA
>NC_068998.1:1234026-1234775 GCF_001194135.2 Octopus bimaculoides | reverse complement strand
CATATATATACATACATAAATATATATATATACATATATATATATGTATGTATGTATATATATCCATATATCTTTGTGTGCATATAAACAACATATATATGTTTGGAAAGATATATATATAAAGTGAATATAGATGCACATGCACACGCACACAGAGTAAGACAGGAAGAAAAAGAAACAAGGGGTATGCATTAGATAGATAAATAGATAGACAGATAAACAGAGTGTGGGAGTGACAGATAAAGAGAGAGAGAGAGAGAGAGAGAGAGAGAGAGAGAGAGAGAGAGAGAGAGAGAGAGGGAGAGAGAAGAGTTGTTCAATTCCACCATTTAATAGACACATTCGATAGGAAACGGCGAGTTACGGGCGAACAACGTTCAGTTGTCGGTTACGGCTTCCTGGTCGCTGGTTGTCTCCGCAGTCGAGGGCACATGCTAAATTAATCGAGTCACACACGCAGTCGGACAATTGCTGCGATAAATCAAACCACCACCACCACCACCACCACCATTTTTTATACATATTAATGCAAGAACACACAGACAGACATGGAAACGAAATAGAGATATACACACGATTACACATTCAAGAATGAGCGACAAATCATTTTGCTCATAATCACAAACTACATATACATGCAGAAGCAGATACATATATACACGTAAATATATAAATATGTATGTTATATATATATAGAGATAGATAGATAGATAGATATAATATATGTATGTATATATATATATATATAT
>NC_068998.1:1231211-1232377 GCF_001194135.2 Octopus bimaculoides | reverse complement strand
TATATATATATATATATATATATATATATATATATATATATATATATTGCGTTGGCCAAAATGTCTGTTCAGTTTTTGTCAAAATTAAACTTCAAGCACTCTGATAAGTCGCGACCTTCAGTTTGCCTCTTGCACATGCATACTTATTAGATACTTGACACTTGACTATAGTCTGAAGCGAACTTGCGATAAGACAGATTGTATCTCGGGTGTTTAGGATCACCCTGAGAAAACGCCCCATGCTTTTTTTTCTCTAAAAAAAAAGGCAAGACATGCACTGTTTACAAAGAAGTATGCTTTAAAGGAACGTGTGTACCAGGAATGGATTTCAAGATTTCCATCGGGAAATTTTTCGGTCCTTGATCTGATCGGCCAAGTGAGAAAATAACAGGGACGAAATCAAGGTGTTAGTGGACACCAGCCCCCGTTTTACGAATAGGATGATCGCAGATATTCTCCAAGTTTCCAAATAATGTTGAAAATCATCTGCGTTAACTTGATTATGTCAGTAATTGAATGAGGTTAACATTGACAAATTCATAACCATCTGCGATTCGTTCCAGAAACGCGAATAAATCGATTCTGTTTTAAAGTGAATGGTGACAGAGGTCGAACACTTGATCATTTATAACAATGGGAAGCGTAAAGGATGCCGGGGCATGCGCAGCGAACCACTACAAACAACCTCCAATAAAGGATTTCACCCGGAGTAGTTTATGCATTCAATTTGGTGGGATTAGAAGGGTGTTGTTTTTCATAAGCGTCTTTCCACGGACAAGACTATCAATTCGGACGTGTACTCTGACCAGATACACAAATCAAATGCAGGATTCAAAGGAAGCATCCAGCACTTGTTATTCGTAAGAGTATTGTCTTTCCTTATGAAAATGTCAGACCGCACTCTTCTTTACAGTTGCACAAGAAGTTATTGGCGTTTGGTTGGCAACTTTTACTGTACACTCCATATTCGCCCGACCTGGCACCTTCAGGATACATTCAGTATATGTTTCTCCTGTCCGTCTTAGCATCCTCTGTCTGGATTTTTATTGTCGTCTGATGCGTTCTAGTTCCATTTTGGAGATTTATATATATATATATATATATATACATATATATATATATAAAAAGCACAATAAATGAGTATAATATTTATATATATATATATA
>NC_068998.1:1229249-1230700 GCF_001194135.2 Octopus bimaculoides | reverse complement strand
TATATATATATAATGTGTGTGCGTGTGTGTGTTTGTGTATATATACATACACACACACATACATGTGTGTGCGGGCGTGCGTATCTACATATTAAACATAAACTGTATTTTACACATATATACATTAAGCATACATACATGCACGTATATCTGCATATGTGTATATACGTATGTATACACGCACGCACGCATAAAAAAATATATATATACATTATTCATATATCATACACATGCAATACAAATGCATACATCTACAGTTTCACACACACACACACATACCGCCTCTCGCTCTCACTCACTCACTCTCTCACTCACTCTCTCTCTCTCACTCACTCTCTCTCGCTCTTTCACTCTCACACACACACACACATTCATTCATACACCCAAACACAACCAGAAGGACATGCTGCTGTTCTTTTCACTCTGCATAATAGACACAACTTTATAAAAAGGTGACATTTTTATGCCTCCATATAAACCATCGTAGGCTGTTTTATAGCTATTAATTATTGACATGTATGCATATGTTTGTGTATGTACACTGCCTGGCAAGGGTATACAGAAAGGGTTTCAACTGATTAGGAAATGTTCAACCTCTTGATTTTCGTTATAGTTGTAAGCAATGCTTTTTAAATATTTCTACAGAGGGTGTGTGTGGTGAGAATACACACGTACACGTACACACACACACACACACACATATTACAACAAAAAATTTAATTTTGGACATAGAGCTACCAAAGGTTTCGTATCCACAAAGCTAAAGCCTTGTTGACAGCTCGTCAGACTATATATATATATATATATATTTATATGTAAATCAAAATAAGCAACAAGGATATCCAGAGGTAATGCAGTATGATCGTTTCAAGCAACCCCATTTAATTGAACAATGCAACCATTACATCAATTTAAATGCAGAGCAATCCTCAGCTGCATAAAGGCATAGAATTTAATTAAATTAAAACAGATGAACACATTAGTATACTTTTACTTAAAATTCCAAGAAGGTAAAGATATAACAAAGAACATGCTGCCACTTCAGCTTAGAGGTTAGAAGCTACTAAGCTACTAATGGCGTTGCATCAAACGATCGTACTGTATTACATCTGGATATCCTTGTTGCTTATTTTGATTTTAATTACCTTATTTTGAAATTGTATGGATAATACCGTACTAAATTCTGGTGCCTCAACTCAAGTACCATATTCATCTGCATCTATCTATCTTTGTGTTTGTGTGTGTGTGTGTGTGTGTGTGTACTATATACATGCGCACACATATATATGTACTATATATATACGCACATACATGCATACTAACATACACACATTCAGACATACACTTTTACATTCTGATGTGCACTCGTCGGGTTTCCTATAGTCAAAACGAAACTCTCGGCATTTTAAGCCACTCATTTATACATACATACATACATATATATATATATA
>NC_068998.1:1227421-1229149 GCF_001194135.2 Octopus bimaculoides | reverse complement strand
ACATGACTTTTTGATCCCTTGTACGGAAAGTCCTCAGTATCCACCCCGCGGTCCTCAGTGGTGTGTGTGTGTTTGGTCTGTTTAAGTCTCTGTAACTTAGCGGTTCGGCAAAAGCAACCGGTTGAATAAGTACCGGGTTCAAAAAGTAAATAAGTACCGTGGAGAAATTCTTCAAGGCAGTGCCCCAGCATAGCCGCAGTCCAATGCCTGAAATAAGTAAAAAGTAAAATACAGAAGAAATATATTGTGACAAATGTTTCCCGCCTTCGTTCCCGAAAATAGCTTCGTTGGATTGCTTCCAGTTCCGGCATTAAATACTCTACAATTAATACTTCTACGCGCGTGCAAAACGCGTAAAGTCGTAACCAGAAGATTCTTCAGTTGCGAAACTACGGGGATTCGAATTCATTTCGATTATAAATTCTTTTACTTGTCTCAGTCATTTGACTGCGGCCATGCTGGTGCACCGCCTTAAAAGGGTTTTTAATCTAGTCAAAGAAATCGACCCCAGGACTTATTCTTTGTAAGCTTAGTACTTTGATCGCTCTCTTTTGCTGAATCACTAAGTTACAGGGACGTAAAGACACCAACATCGATTGTCAAGCGATGGTGGGAGGACAAACACACACACACGTATATATATATATATATATGCACACACACACACACACAAACAAACAAACAAACAAACAAACAAACAAACATATATATATATAATTAAAGGTAAAATCAATTTAATGATTTTATCAAGTGGTCAGCTTGAAATATATATATATATATACGTACTCATTCTCGTCAGTAATGTCAGGTTGCCTAAAGAGATTGTCACCTCGTAAAAAATTCAAACTTGTCATTACCAAGAGATCCAGCAATAGATCTACCTTCACTTCTGATGTCATTTCTAAGAATAATCGTAATTACATCGTTATGCAATAAATGTAATGAGTGCACAATGAGCGGTGTGTATTTGTGTATGCATATGCGTGCGTGTGTGTAATTGTGTTTATGCGTGTGTGTGTTTATGCGTGTTTGTGCGTGTCAGTGAGTGATAAGTGTAAGAAACGAAACCAAGGACAAAGTGCTAATAGAAAAAAAAAAAACAAAGAACGAGAAAAAAGAAAATGGCAATAATGATAATGATAATAATGATAATAATAATGATAATAATAATAATGATGATGATGATAATAATAATAATGAGCAAGAAAAATAACGTAAGAAATGTTGAACTGTTTAGTAAAACCAATTTGAAGAGATGAAGCTGTTGTGTTGAGTAGATTGTACCGAACGATTGAGTACAAGTGACATGTTTATAAGTGGAGATGGAGAAGTGGTGGTGCGTGAGTGTGAGTGGCAACTTGACAACTATTTTAACACAATTACATCCAACTTTTATAACAATTTTGGAATGAAAACGCTGCTATTGTAGTTGTTGCTGTTAATGTTGTTGAGGCACAGGTCAGCCATGTTAGAACATGGCTTTTGAGCAAGTTTTTTTTTTCCAGCTGTGACCATCAAATCGTCGTCATTGTTTCAACTCAGGTCAGCCGTACTTGACTAGGTCTGCATATAATCAAAGACCTTCCAGGCTATGACCATCCTATATTTTGTATGCCAGGGATAATCGTGGTCCAATACACCTCTCTGTCTGTCTGTCTGTCTGTCTCTCTCTCTCTCTCTCTCTCTCTCTCTCTCTCTTTCTCTCTCTCTCTCTCTCTCTCTCTCTCT
>NC_068998.1:1223798-1227136 GCF_001194135.2 Octopus bimaculoides | reverse complement strand
TCTCTCTCTCTCTCTCTCTCTATATATATATATATATGGTTTGTACGATGTGATGTGAGGGAGGTTCGTGTAGTGTTTTTTAAGATAGTCGACCCGACCGCATAGAAGTTTCTTGATCGGCTTTTTAACATTTTTCGTTTACATCCTTACCAGATCATCCAGCTTTTTCACGTGACTACTGAAGTTTTCCAGATAAATCTATTATTATTCCTCATTACATGGCAGATTTACGTTAGACTAATTTAATTGACCTAATGATAAATTAGTTTTAAAAAATACTTTTACGATTTGATAACGGTTAATATCTGCTTTTAGAAGTTTAGTAAATGGTAAATGTCTGCTGGCAAATAGTTGCTGTTGTTGTTGATGCTGCTGCTGCAGCTACTGTTGTTGTTCTTGTTTATTCCAGAGACGTCTTGATTAAACAGAACTATGTTAAAAAATATCCCATCCCTGCCCATCCCGGTTATTGTATACATTCTTTAATCTGTACTTTCTGTTTTTAAGACAAAACGATGTAGTGTGAAGAATATTTGGCTGCTATTTCAAGCATGTCAAAAGACTAAGCAGTAGCTCCACCATGGCCGTGTTTTTGTCTTCGATAGTATGTCCGAATTTGTGTGATTTAGTAAAGAGAGATGAATGAAACCCTTCACATCAGGATATGCTCCTCTGAGTCTGCTTTAATATTTTGAACTGATTAACCATCATAAAACATTGAAAATTTTATCGGCAAAACCTACTTCCACCCCACTCCCAGTGTCTACCTCTTATCTATCTATCGATCTATCTATCTATCTAGTTCTATAAACTAGTTTCCCACCATTTCACTTATCTGTAGAAATAAAACGGCTTACTCCAACAAGATATTCACATGTCTCACTCACAGAATCTGATGTTCCGCGAGAAAAAAAAACATTTTCTATGTGGCACTCACTTTAACTAAGAGAATTTGAGGTCAGAAATGTGGATCAATTGAATAGAAACGATCGATTTTCAGTGACACAGATGTATTACTAATTCTAATGTTTGACAGCAGGCCAGCAATTTTCTGGGGAGGGGAATTTCCGATTACATCGACTCCAGTGTTCAACTGGTACTTATTTTATCGACCTCGAAAGGATGAAAAACAACGTCGATCTCTATGGCATTTGAACTCAGAACATAAAACCGGAAGAAATGCTGCTAAGCAATTTGTCCGGCGTGCTAAGGAATCTGCCTGCTCGCCCCCTTCAGTGCAATAACAACTATAAAAATGATAATTATGTTGATTTGTTTTTCGCTTTTATGCCAATCAAGAGAGAATCGTCCAGCCAGAATTTTGTTTTCGTAATTGGAAAGAATAAAAATCCTTTTTTGGATATTTATTTAAAATTCCCTCTCCCTCTATTTTTTCTTTTAATCGTTCAATATAAAACTGATCCTTCTTTTTAACATTGAAAGAAGATCAGAAAATTTGAGGAGGGATCACAGTACTTGAAAGGTCCGTTTTGTATCGACCATAGAAGGAAGAAGTCAAAGGTGAACCCGATGCGGTTTGAATTCAGAATAAAAAGGGATACAATTAAATACCACAGGGTATTTTGTTTGTTCTTCCTACTTTCACTAATCGGATATAGATTATTGATTATCTAAGTAAACCATAATCTGATACACATTCGATTAGTTTTTGCCTTGCATCAAATAAACGGTAATTCACGGAGCAATATTTTATCTTGAAATGGCGTGGAATAGTTTGAAAGACATTGCGAAATTGAAGAAAATCTACTGAAAATCTTGAAGAATGTCAGGTACCACGTATTGGTTGTCTATTTAAGAATTTCTGACAACGGAGTTAAAGTAATGCCGATATGTGTGAGCAAGTGAAATAAAAAGAGGGACAGATACGATACCACAAAACTCCAACGATAAGCAAAACCTGTATAGAACTGTGAAATATTAATCTTTGCAGTAGAACAGATTATAAATGTTTGTTGTGTTTTAGTTTTTATGGGGTTGGTGCTGTTTGGAGCCGAATAAAACGGTTTAGCTGAAAACATTCATCTGATTGCTTTCCTGCCAAATTAATTGCCATTATCTGATGATAACCTCGAGAAAAAGAGAGAAAGTGAGAAGCAGAGAGGTGGAAGGGAGTGATAATGCGGCAAGATGAGTTTATCTTCTTTCTGCTGGAACGGAAATAATATAAGTTTATATACCAGACATTTAATTGTAATGTCAGCCTCTCTCTAAATGATGTAAAGCCAAAAAAATAAAAAAGAAGAAAAAAAATGGTGAAAGTCATTCAGAAATGTTGTAAAACATGCAACGATCTCGAACGGAAATACTGGTAACTGACAATTTAATGCAGAGAATGATTGACTAGCAGCTAATGCAGCGTTGTCTACAGTGAAATAAATCTGATAAAATTCCATCATGGGCCTTCTGTCTGTCGTTAAAGTGATGTTGTAGTCGTAGCGTTAGTTCGTGTCTTTCCAATCTGAATTTACAAAATCCATCTTTCCGTGGTTAAACAAAATGATTAAAAAATAATGATGATTGATAGGAATTCTTTAGATAAGAGTTGTTCTACTCCATTTACTGCCTTCAACATTTGTCACTGTGTGGTTTGTTTTGTTAGTCAGTGATGTGCATCGGAAGAACGAAAGTAGCAGTGCTACATAATTTTATAGAGACATTGCGGTGCACAACAATCAGATAGTTCCTCCTCTCAGCATCGCCAACGTTCTCCTCCTCCTCACTTACGTGTGCATGTGAAACCATATTTATTCCCAGAAACAACAGTAACATCGTCGTTCTCTGCAATCATTCAGGGTCTTGGTTGATTGCCCACCAGATTTAAATTCTGTGGACCTGTAACTAGGTAGACTGAAGTGGGATCCACAAGTCCTGTCGCAGAACAGACGTTTGTCTTCTTCTATACATACATGCGTACATACATGCATGTAATATGATTATATTAAAAGTACTTCATATGATAATATTGATTAAACTGTGTTTGTCTGTAGATATATTATATTGTAATAATTTTATTATGTTGAATTACTGATTGAATTTCTCTTCCGATTGATGTTCTGATATTTGTCTTTTGAATCATAAGATGGAATTAAATTTTGTGTCCCTCATTTGCTCCCATCCCTTCCTTATCAATTCCTTATTTCACTGCTCATTAAGCTCAACGAAAGTGTGTGTGTGTGTGCCAGTCTTTAACACATACGTATGTCTGTATATATACACTCACCTGTGCAAATATATGTTTGTGTGTGAATATATATATACATTATATACACATGTATATATTATACGTATATATATATATATATATATATATATATATA
>NC_068998.1:1220292-1221785 GCF_001194135.2 Octopus bimaculoides | reverse complement strand
TATATATATATATATATATATGTTGTCTTATTTGGGGAAGGTCATTTTGTGGATAAACACACGCACTGTTTATTTTGTCTTCACTTTAGCTTTATAATTAGTTTATTTGTCAAGAGTTCTTTTGTCACACATTCTGCAACGTCTTCAATGACAATAGTATCTTCGTATCTGCTCTTCTTTCTGGTTTTGTCCTCTCTATTCCATCTTGTCTTTCTGTGGTATGAAATGTCACAGAAAGGCCTCAGAATAGACGAGACGAGACAAGACAAGAGACATTGAGAAGAAGATATAGTCATGAAAGAGATCACAGAATGCATAACGAAAAATCTCCGACAAATAAACTGATAATAATAATAATGATAATAACAACAAAAACAATATTAATAATAATAATAAAGTGAAGATCAAATAAATAGTGCGTGTGTTTATTGGCAAAATGATCATCTCCAAATATAACAAAATCTGTTTCAACACGATTTCACATCATGAAACTTGCAAAACAAATATACAGGCGTATGTGTGTGTGTGTGTATATATATATATACACATGCACAAAAATATACACACACAAAGATGCGTGTGTGAGTGTATGTGTGACTGTATACGAACGTGTGTGTATATGTGTGTATGTGTACGCGCGCGTGTCTGTGTGTGTGTGCGCGCGCACAATTTCAATTGAATATATGTTTCTTATCAAACGATCTTCAACACTTTACAGTTGAATAAATGTAAGCCATCAATTGAGTGTTTCAGCTGTGAGTTAAAGGTGAAACGTGTCTGTAGTAGTGGTAGTAGTGGTAGTAGTAGTAGTAGTGGTGGTGGTGGTGGTAGTAGTAGTAGTAGCTGATGTTGTATTAGATAGCTATCTATAATTAAAGCTATTTCTATACAGATGCTTATCTATAATTTAACTCCATTAAATTATACCAGGTTCACACGAAACACAACGCATAAAATTCTAAACAAATTTATTTAGTTGCTGACAGAAACACAAGTCTTTATTTGTTTTGTCACTGTTATTGTCAGTGTAGCCATATTGTTTTTATTGAAATAATCTTCGGTGATTTTATATTGCAGAAGGACAGATCTTTCATGTTAGCTGGGAATAAATATTTATTCCATGTTGTTGTCGTTGTTGTTGATACACAGGTCAGCCAACCTTGATCCAGGAGCCAGGCCCCAAAGTGTTTCAGCTGTGACAAACCCCGTGTTTTATTATATTCTTCCTGTAATAAACAACCTAGGACTACATTATCTAATGTGTCCTTCCGTTTTTGAGATGAACAGTGAGATTTAAAGAGGATTTGCTGTAGTTTTGTTTTAGCTTTGTACTCGATCGATGACCAAAAATATAAAAGTTTCTTTGTGTCTTCGAATATCTTTTGCATACACACAAACACACACATACACCCATATTGTGTGTGTGTGTGTGTGTGTGTGTGTGTGTGTGTGTGTGTATACATACGAATGCTCGAAATGAGGAGTAGATAGAC
>NC_068998.1:1218731-1220282 GCF_001194135.2 Octopus bimaculoides | reverse complement strand
GTGTGTATACATACGAATGCTCGAAATGAGGAGTAGATAGACAGCCGACAACTGATGAAGGGTCGTTCTCCATGTTACTTGTCCTGTTTTTTCATTTCTTTCTCTCGTTGTTTGCGTATTTAACTCGTTTGTTTTCATACTTCATGTTGTTTACACAGTTGGTGACGTCCTGTACGCATATATATATATAATATATATATATATGTGTGTGTGTGTGTGTGTATACATATATATATATGTATATGTATATACACACACACACACACACACACACACACATATATATATATACACACACACACACACACACACACACACACACACACACACACACACACACACGTGTGTGTGTGTGTGTATTTCTGTGTGTGTGTGTATTTCTGTGTGTGTGTGTGTATTTCTATATATGTGTGTGTGTGTGTGTGTATATGCGTCTATGGCTATATATATATATATGGATATATGCATGTGTGTGTGTTTTTATGTGTGCGTGTGTGTCATACTTATGTATACTTGCATATATGTATATATACACACTCAAGTATACATGTATATACATGAGTGTTTGTGTGTGAGTGTTTGTACGTGTGTATCTCATGCATGTATATATGCATGTATGTATGCGTGATGCATATGTGTGTGTGTGTGTGTGTGTGTGTGTGTGTGTGTAACGGTGAAATTTCTCAAGTTCCCTCAGGATTGGTCACTTAGCTTTGACACGCGCTTTGATCCTGGGGCTGATCCTGGCGTTGCATTGTGTCTGTTTTGTTTAGATTCCCTTCTCAACAACCGAACAGAAATCTGTCCAGAATTGAATAAATTTCAAATGGCTAATGAAACAAAGATATTAATTAATTAGGGGAATGAAATATGAAATTAAATATAGTAGACTCCATTAATCTCTCTCTCTCTTTCTCTCTCTCTCTCTCTCTCTCTCTCTCATACACGCAAACACACACTTAGGCATACACACGCGTACACTCGTATACCTGCAGAATGCATGTATACCCACCTCATACACTTCAGTATACATATGTACAGACATACATATATACATATATATATATATATGTAAATAGATACGACGGAGTAGATATCTGTATCTATCTATCTGTATATATATATATATATACTCTGCGTAACAGCTTTAGTGATGTTTTTGCCACTTTATATATATATATATATTTATATATATATTACCAAGTCAGTTTTATCTATCTATCTATCTATATACATACGTACAATCATACATACATATTACGAAACAAAAGGAAATAAAATGGAAACAAAAATACTGGAATATTTCATTTACTGAAGGGAAAAATGAAAGATATGAAGTGGAAGTGGTACACACGTACACACACACTTACAGAGGCGCACTAGCACGCACACAAGTACCAATATAGTATAAACACACTAAAAGACCAGCGGTAGTATATATAGATACAAACATAACGACAGTCAATTTTCACATATTTATTTCACCTTTGCAATAAAAGAAAAAGAAGGAATTATATATATATATATATATATATATATATATATATATAT
>NC_068998.1:1210085-1214952 GCF_001194135.2 Octopus bimaculoides | reverse complement strand
ATGACATTAATAAAAATCTGTAAATGTACAAACATCCAGATTTCTGAGTTAACTTAATTTTTTCTATATATATATATAGATAGATAGATAGATAGATAGATAGATAGATAGATAGATATCTACATACATATATATAAAATATACATGTTCATATATATGTATATATTTATGTATTTACGTATGAATGTTTCGGTGTGTACATTTGTGCGGGTGTGTGCCTGTGTGTATGTGTATACATGCTCCGTCTATACATTTTAACAATGAGCATTAAAAATAAAATAAGAGCAACATAAAACACAATGTAGATAATGTTATTTGTCTCTCCCCACACATTAAATAGCCGCCACTGTAACCACCATATCCAACGATCGAATCCATGTAAGGAAGATAATTTTGAAAATGAAATAGAACAAAAATAAACAGCCAATATAATCGCGCGTTTGTTTGCATTACTCATTTGTGTGAGTGTTTGCGCGTGTGTATATATATATGATTATATATATATATATATATATATGAACATATATATATACACATAACTGGCATATATATTATATATTTGTGTATGCATACGGTGAACTTATTTGTACAAGAAATTTTTTCAATATGATATAGTGCATTCACCTTTGAACTAATTCAATATCCTTTGAATATATATATATATATATATATATATGTATATATATATAATGTGTGTATACATGCATTCGTACATACATGTATGCATGCAGACCGATATATATATATATATGTATAGTATAGTATAGTATAAGAGAAGTTATATCTAGTGATATCCTCATCACTGTGACAGTTATGAAGCTAGTTATTGAGAAAATCGGAAGAGCACCAGAGCAAATACTTGGCGCTTTTTCATTGTAATTGATCATATTGTTCAAATCACGTTAAGTTTTCCTTGTTGTCTTTCCCAGTTTTGACTTCCATTGAGACAACTCTACGTCTCCTCCATGTTAATGTCTGGCCTTGCGGCTAAGTTTGGATCCATCGTTATTATTATTATTATTATTGTTGTTGTTGTTATTTACAATATGATATTTTAATAATAATAATAATAATTTCCGTCATCAGGATTTATAGTTTTTTAATTTTATCTTTTACTTATTTTCATTTTGTTCTATCATTTGGAGAAAAAAAAAGTTCATTTACAATTTGTTTGTTTCCTCAAATAATTTCTTCATTACATAAGCGGCCTTTTTCCTGTTATTTTTGTTGATATTTTCTTTACATTACATACTGTTCATCTTTGTTTAATATTTGTTTTTGGTTTTTTTTTTTTTTTTTTTTACAATTCCTTCAAGAACAAAGCTGTTAAGTATTCATATATCGGTTTGTACAAAGTGTTTATTTTGGAAATTATAATTTTTATTAACATCATCATCATCACAATCATCATCATCATCATAGCCGTCATCATTTTGTTTTAGCACAGTGGTATAATTATGCCAGTATACTGATCAATTATTATTATTATCACTGATCTTGTTTATTATAATAATTATTATTATTATTATTATTATTATGAGGCGGCGAGCTGGCAGAATCGTTAGCACGGCGGGCAAAATGCTTACCAGTATTTCGCCTGTCGCTGCGTTCCGTGTTCAAATTCCGCCGAGGTCGACCTTGTCATCTTTTCGGGGGTCAATAAATTAAATACCAGTTGCATACTGGGTCGATCTAATCGACTGGCCCCCTCCCCCCCAAATTTCAGGCCTTGTGCCTATAGTAGAAAGGATTATTATTATTATTATTATTATTAAGGTGGCGAGCTGGCGGAATCGTTAGTACGCCGGACAAAATGCTTAGCGGCATTTCACCCGACTTTACGTTCTGAGTTCAAATTCCGTGGAGGTCGACTTTGCCTTCCATCCTCTCAAGGTCGATAAAGTAAGTACAGGTTGAGTACTGGGGTCGATGTAATCGACTTACCCCCATTTCAGGCCTTGTGCCTATAGTAGAAAGGATTATCATCATCCTCACCATTATTTCATCTGTTTCAACAACTTTCTGTTCGGCGTTTCAAATACCGCGGAGCACTTTTTTCTTTTTCTTTTCGTGATTAGATGCAATCATAAATATTACTAGCAGTGTGTTTGTGTGTTTCGCTCAGGTAATTTCTTTATGTACGCCTTGATGTTGAAATCAATGAGGCATGAAATAAATACATTTGAAGTAATATATATTTCCTTTCGTTCTCCTTCATTCAACCCTGTCACATTTTCCACCATCTACCTTTGTTTCCCCCTCCTCTCTTTTTCCTGTCTGTCTGTCTCTCCTGCGCGCGCACACAAACACACACATCATTCAAGTCCCTTGCTGTGGATGGCTTTAACAATACGCTGACATCAAAACATAACTTTTTCAATCAAAGAACATGCATATAGATACACACACACAAATGTGTGTGTGTGTGTGTGTGTGTTTATATATATATATATATATATATATATATATATATATATATATACACATACATACATCAGTATGCATGATTTTTATGTGTGTACTTGTCTTTATGCATGTATGTCAATATGTATTCAAGTGTGGAAGCACCGAGGTGTAAACATCCGGCAGCACCGAAATTATCCCCTCGATGATTTCTGAAGAATTCGTTAAAAGCAACTTGTCGAACTTCATCTTCCAAATAATTGATCAATCGATATATTGTAATTGTTATTGAGTAACTGCTTAATTAAATAATTAATTTATTCCCAGAAAAGTATCCTTCTCCTTTCGAAGAATGTACATATTCTTCAGACCTCAATTGTAAACTCTTGCACCCGAGTAAGTTGGATTTAGGTTGGTGCCGTTTAACCTGGCCGAGACCATCTCGTCTTTTTTGGTTTTTGTTTCCCGATACGTCTCTAAGTGTGGCTTTGCTATATTTCTTTATAAAATAAAAGATAAAGATGTGGTGAGGGAGATTTGACTGTTATTTCAAGCAGTTCAAGAACCCAGATAGTTTTCCAGGCTACTGTAGCTATACTAGACGATATTATTTCCAGTTAATCGCAGATCAATTCGGCAGATGCCATTTCATTCTTGCCCTTATTAAAAGCATAGACTGTGTCCACACACACATTTGTATGCATGCGTATGTGTGTGTGTGTAAATATGTTCCTTGTGTTTTACCTACAAATATGAGAGGTATTAGATTTAATTAGAATTTCTCATTTTATTAATTTATTTATTGTTACCATTACTGCCACCGTCATCCACAGCCACTCCCCATCATAATCTGT
Source organism: Octopus bimaculoides (assembly GCF_001194135.2). NCBI lineage: Eukaryota > Metazoa > Mollusca > Cephalopoda > Octopoda > Octopodidae > Octopus > Octopus bimaculoides. Next base: position 1,211,695 of record NC_068998.1, on the reverse strand, counting down.
TCCACTCTGCCTATATATATATATATATATATATACACACACACGCACATAGAAAGACACATATATACACACATATATACATAACTACATATAAGTATAAACATTAAATACATGCATATATATACCTCTATATGTATGCATATACAAAGATATATATATTCACACACACCTTTCTCTTTTTCATTCCTCGTTTCTATCTCCCCCCCCCCTTTTCCTCCTTCTTTTCTCACACTCTGACTCATTACACTCTCTTCAAAAACTCTACTAAATATCTCTCAAATATTTTCAACATGTAATCGAAATTTTATTTCTGTTTTTCATGATGATAGTCAATGTTGTTATTTTTATTCAGGTTGTTTTTACATTTGTTTTGCCTTTCTCCATAGATTTCATCACCGTTATTTATTTATTTATTTATTTATTTTCCCAAGCTTGCTTACGTTTTTGTAGAAGAGCAACAATAGACAATAAAGAGGCATTAGCACCCCCTGGTGGTGTTATGGATATAGTCTTTATTTTCCTTTCGTTTTGCGCTGTCTTTTTTTTTTTAATTTCGTTTTCTTAAAAGACAAATCGATGCGTGAGTAACGGATTTGTTGATCGTGTCAACCCCCGAAATGGCCATCATGTTCCAATCCGACCTGGTTCCGAATCAGAATTTTCATCAGATCCATCATAATCAATGGGATCTAAGCCTGTCGGATCGATTTCCATATCCTTCGATCTGGCTCGTGATGAAGATGACGGTTCTTCTCTGGTGGTACTGGCAGAAGCTGAGGTTGCTTCTTCTTCTGCTTTCATCCGTTTATGTTTGGTGCGACGGTTTTGGAACCAAACTTTGACCTGCAAAAGAAAGAACGGAAGATTAGAGCATAAAGCCCCAACAAATTACTGGTGTAGCAACGTTGTAATGGTGGACTTATATATAGAACGGGTGAAAATTATTAGTCTACTTTGAACTAATAGTATTTAGTAAAACTATTTAGTGGCATCAGCGGAGGGTCATCAGTAATAAAAGAATCTAACATCAAAAAGCTTTCCGACCGAGACCATCACCTTGTTCTTTTACCCCAAAAAAGGAAGGTATCGAGGTCTAATTTTTGTAATTTACTTCGAGTAGCAGATACAGGTTTAGATATTCGTGCAACTTTTTTTCAAATGTTCCAGTAGACTTTCCAAACTCGATGGTCACCATTTTCTGGCAAGGCTATGAAGGTGGAGAAGGGCGAGTGTACCTCAAGCTCATCCCCTTTCTCAGTGATCAAACCTTCGATTATATACCTGCTAAATCAGAGTTGACCTGGGGTCAAACAATAACAACAGGGAGCTTCTACGTGGTCGCTCAATCTTTGCTGCCTTGGGACACTCATCTACAACAATTGCAAAAAAAATTTTTTTTTTAAATAACAAGCAAAGGGGGATAACTGACCTGTGTTTCCGTTAGTTTTAACTCAGCTGCAAGTTCTTTCCGTTCCTGACCGACCACGTAATGATTCTTCTCAAATGCCTGTTCCAGCTGGAGCAGCTGCGATGGCGAAAATGCGGTTCGAATACGTTTCGGTTTTCTATAAGGGGGCAGAATAAAGGCGCCGTCATGCCCAACTATAAAG
>NC_068998.1:1207716-1209795 GCF_001194135.2 Octopus bimaculoides | reverse complement strand
CCCCATGACTTAGCAGTTTGACAAAATTAAGAAAAGAGAATAAGTAACAACTTTAAGCTAAGTACTGGGGTCGATGTAATAGTACAAAATCCGTAGTCCAATGACGGTGTGGGGTACGTCAAGAAACGTCATCAGTTGAAGTTGAGTTTGTGTAGGTTTGCATGTTGCGGTGAGGTGAGGAAGCTGACGTTTCGGGAATTGGCACCTCTTCGGAGATAGCAAAAAAATTTACAATCTCTTCCCCCCCCCCACGAAGTAACTAAACGAAAACGTCGGAATTCTCATCTTAATCCCCACCACCACCACCACCATCAGATAACTACTAATCAAAACCTCACCAACTTCACTTTACATAACAAAAATGTGAAGAGCCGTACATAATACCAGCTTAGATACACTAAGACCAACAACTACTGCTAATACTGCTTCCGTACTTAATTAACAGTCCTCAATAATTATTGCGCCGATGTTAATTGTATTATCCTCTGGCTAGATGTTACCCATTACAGACAGAAGTAGAGAGAAGGCGTGTTGTGATGTTCATGTTGTTATAGTAGTTGATCTTATTGCAGCGATAGCAGTAGTGGTGGTCGTGGTGGTTGTGGTAATGGTGGTGTACTAGTTGCAGGAATGGTAGAAGTATTAAATAACGCAAGTATAATGGAGATGTTATTGTGGGAAGTGGTGGAGGTGGAGATGGCCATAGCAGTAAAACGTAGGCAAGAATGATAGTAGCTGTTATGGTAGTAGTAGAGTTAAATATGATAGTGGCGGTGGGGTTCAGTTAATGATGTAATTATGTGTATACGTGCGTACATGTGTGTGTGAGAGAGTTGGTATTCGATGCCAATTAAACAATCTTCACTCACCACAGAACTGTTTCAGCTATTAATATAATGTCGAGTGTTATAATACATTTGTGTGAAAGACGGCTTCCATTGACGGCTGGGGCTTGGGAATGCATTTAGAAAATCATATAAATACACACACACACATTCACGTGTGTATATGTGTGTGTGTGTGTACGCATCTGTCGTTTATGTTGCTTTTTCGACGATAAAGTAATCTGCTGTTCCATTAACAGACACTCTTCCTCAAGAAATTAACATCCAAGTGACTGAATACTTCAGATATATTGTCGGAAAAGCTGAACCTTTTTGAATTACTGGTGCAGTAGTTCATCTAGCGGGCTTCCACAAAGTTTCCATCTCCCCCTCATTAGTCACAATGCTTAGATCTACTGGAGACACTAGCAAAAGACATTTGTCCAAAACGTCACGAACCCGAGACCTCTTTATTGTGAAGCATACTTATCTCTGTCTGTCTGTCTCCCTACACACACACACACACACACACACACACACACACATTCGAAAAAAAGGTTTGTTGGATCAACTTCCATCTGTCCTCTCAGTTCACGACAAGCATTCGATCGTGATTGCTTTTGAGGCACAAATTTTGGTGCAACTCTTTTCATTCGCAACTCCTCGCTCGAAATTTTTTGCGAGGAGTTCCATGAAACACCAGTCGCATGAACAAGTTCGTCAATTTATATTTGTTTCAAATTACTAACCCAGTACATTCCAAGGTCAAACATTGTTAGTATAAGATCTAAATTCTTTCATATGAGACAAGGTCTATTTCTTAAGACATTGTCCTCTCCGTGAAAAATCAGCATTCACCTTTATTTACGAGATTGAACTAAATTTATGCTTTTTAATGACGTTTCGTTAATTTTGCTGGTCTCCATACCAACACACATTTTATTCTTATAATATCATTAACAGAAGCAGCAATGATGGAGGAAAAGGGTGGAATGTGTCCTTAAACCTCCTCTTCGGTCTTGTACTCATAGCATGAGATGTTTTCAGCCCTCAAGGGGATATTGGTGATGTATATACTATCAAGAAATCTTCAAGATTCTTCCTCATAGTCAAAGCTTTTGGCTCCATGGCGAAGAATTCTCTCGAAACATGCTCAGAAACAAGGCTCGCTTTCTTGTCTCTTAAATACTTGTTTATCAGTAGTTGTGAAGTTAATGAACACACACACACACACACACACACACACACACACACA
>NC_068998.1:1197577-1207648 GCF_001194135.2 Octopus bimaculoides | reverse complement strand
ATATATATATATATATATATATATATATACACACATATATCTACATACATATGCACAAATATATATATGTCTATGTATAATTGCCTTAGCCACCAGTGTGTAACACACACGAAACGACTTCTGTTTCCTTCTAAATTAATCTCATATTCTTTTATACCCTGACCAAACACTAATTCTTCCTTTATCTCTTCCTTCCTTCTTTCTTAGATTAAACCAATGAAATTACACGTTTTCATATTTTTTATTGCCCTTGAATTTCTCGTTTTCTTCCTTATTTTAATGTAATTTCCGTTAAACTTTGTTGACCATTTTCTTGTTGTCTCCTTCCTTTTCTTTCTTTCTTTATTTCGCATAATCTCTTTATCTTCTTTCCTTCGACATCTTCATTCGTCAGAAATAAATGTTTTGCTTGGTTCAATCGTGTGGTAGCTCTCACTTTGTTTTCTGACCTGGAACTAACTACAGTTAATAGAAATTGTGACAGAAATGGAGTGAGAGAGATTGAGAGGAATATGGTTCATGCAAATCGAAAAATAAAATCTTTGGTAGTAGTAGTAGTTAAAAATACTTACATTGCTAGAAATAAGAGCTAAAATACTCCAATGCTGTAGTTAACGCATATGTATAAAAACACAAGTGAGCTGGCAGAAACGTTAGCACCCCGGGCGAAATGCTTAGCATTATTTCGTCTGCCGCTATGTTCTGAGTTCAAATTCCACCGAGGTCGACTTTGACTTTCATCTTTTCGGGGTCGATTAAATAAGTACCAGTTACGCACTGGGGTCGATATAATCGACTTAATCCGTTTGTATGTCCTAATTTGTCCCCTCTGTGAGCATCCCCTTCTGGGCAATAAAGAAATTTAAAAAACACATACACTAACATGTACTATAATTGTCCGAATAGAGAAACAGATCCGGAAATAGTCAAACACGGAGCTGGCTTCGCTGACGATGACAACTGAAATTGCCGAGACTGACGCGTCAGTCTTAAGAATTCTCGGTCGGCTTTTTTCGGACAATTATGGTCCCTATTAGTGTATTTCATTCATGTGCGTTAATTACCACATTAGAGCATTTTAGCTCTTATTTCTAGCAACGTAGGTGATTTTTAACACCCTAGTCAGATTTAGTGCCATATATATATATATATGTAATGTTTCGAAGTGTCTACATTCGTATGATTTAAGCAATATGCACACATACATGCATACATACATACACAGACAATCACAAAAATGACATATGTATATATATATATATATATATATATATACGTATATATCTGTGTGTGTGTCTTTGTGTTCGTCCCCCAACATCCCTGGCCAACTGTTATTGGAGTGGTTACTTCTCCATAACATAGCGGCACGGCAAAAGAAAACCGATAGTATAAGGACCTGGCTTAAAAACAAATAAATAGTGGGGTCAAATCGTTGACCAAAATTGTTCAAAGTGGTGCCCCAGCATGGCCGCAGTCTAAGAATGATAAAAGTTGTGTATGGATGTTCGTATGTACACACAAACACAGTTGTTGCATTGACTTCTGTTTAGATACAAAAGCTAAGAACGCGTAACACGAACGGCGGTTTCGTTGGTTCGGCCAGCAGCCATTAAGCAACAAATGTATGAATGCATTGATGGAAGGGAGAGAGAGAGAGAGGGGGGAGAAGGAAGATCTTGTAGATGAAGTTGAAAATAGTGTTAAGGTTCGGGACGTACGTGCTTATTTAGCTAAATATAACATAATCTATAATATAAATTGAACATGGGCGACCGTTGTATTCTTTCTTGCTTCAAGGTTCACAACCAACGGCTGGGTGGATTCGCGTGAAAAATGGTACACATGTGGAGACGGGTGCATAGATTGGAAAGTTCCGAGGAGGAGGGGCGAATTACTTCCTGGAAATTTCCAAGGAAGGGGCGTAGGGGAAGAATTACTCCTGAAAGTTCCGAGAAGGGGAAATACTTCCTGGGAAGTTCCAAGGGAAAAAGGGGGAGGAATTACTCCCTGGAAAGTTCAGAGTACGAGCTTTTTGCTTTCAAATCCCCAGGGATGGTACATCATGGAAGTTCCGAGGATGGGGAGGAAATATTTCCTGGAAAGGTACAAGGAAGGGAGTTAATGGAAAGTTCCGAGGCCTTCCTTGGAAGTCCTGAGCAACTTCCTGGAAAGTTCCGAGGATGGTACTTCCCTGGAAGTTCCGAGGGCTTCCTGGAAATTTACAAGGATGAACTACTTCCTAGAAAGTTCCGGAGATGAGCTACTTCTTGAACAGTTCCGAGGTTGAACTGCTAGGATGAGTATGTGTGTTCGATTATATATATATATATATATATATATATATAAGATGGGAAATGTATGTTGTATATCTGCGCCTTTGTGTGTAAGATGTTTGTGATTAATGATCCAATTTGCTTCGAAACCGTTTGGTGGTGTTGACAGTGGTAGTAGGGGGAGGGGGTTACAACGGTGGCGGTGGTTGTGTGTATCTTCTTTTTAAAGAAGTAAGGGGCACAATCCAGCAAAAGTGACATAAACAACAACTATAACAATAACGCCAAGTACGAAAGGAACACCACAAAAACACGAAACGAGACAGAAACAACTAGCAGAAGAAGAAGAAGAAGAAGAAGAAAATCCATCAGCCGGTAATGTCCCACCTTAATGGTGTCTATTTACCAAAGATGACCAAATATCTCCGCCCTGTCGTTTTATAAATACAAACAAATTCACACGGTATATACACCCCTGTATATACACGTGTATATATATATATATATATATATATATATATATATATATGCGAGTGTGTATGTGTTGAAACACATAAACACATTGGTACTTATATAGTAAGTTACACACACACATGTCTATACTGGCTGGTGTTAAGCGCGAAATTTGGGAACAGAAATAACCTCAGCAGAGAGAGAGAGGGAAGGAGAGACATAAAAATATTCAAACAAAAGAGTTTCCACTCAAGCATTTATTGACATTCGCTTATTTGCAAGCAACAAGAAATACTCACCTAATGACGTATAAAAGTGCACACACACACACACACACACGCGCGCGCGAGCAGGCACATAATGTATGTATGAACGTACATATTTATCTGTATGTAAATATATATATATATATACATAAATATGAATATAAATAATATATATATATATATATATATATATGTATATATACATGCACATATGTGTACGGGACGTCAAAAAAAAACGTGAACAAAATGAGAAACGAGAACATAAAAAACAAAAACATGAAAAACGTACTTCTTTTTCGAACAACGAAAGAAACAAATAGAGCACCGAAACAGGCAACATAAAGATCATTCCGTTCATCAGTTGTCCCCTGTTATATCTACTCCGAGTTTCAAAGGTAGGGACAAAACGTGACTTCGTTAAAACAGTCCTTCTCGCAAAGCAAATTAAATAACATTTGGGATTTTTATGGAGGGTTAAAGTGGTAAGAACAAAACAGTAAAAACAAACGGTGAGGGCTGTTAAGCCATAACGAGGTGAAGTGGTGAACGCTGGAAAAACGGGCTTTGAGAAGAGACAAGTACATGAATATATATATATATAGGGTTCAAATTTACAGAAAACAAAAGACGAAGGCAGGCGAAAGCGCAACAAAAAAGTGTATTAGTTTAGCGCTCTAGAAGAATGGAGGAGTCTTTAATGTTTCGAGCCTAGGCTCTTCGATAGAAAAATGTGTAGGGATTAACGGTTCAACATATACATATGTACGAGTGAGTGATCAAACGAAAGAAAAAGCAACTCGACGCATTATTTAGTTGGAGTTACATGTATTATTGTTTAAAACAGTTTGCTTCGACTTCCTGCGACTTGAAATCACCATGTGAGTGAATATGGTTGACGGAAACTGAAAGAAGCCCCTGTGGTGTGTGTACCAGTGTTTGTCCCCCAATAGGTGTTGGTTTGTTTATGGCAAAGAGACTGAGAGAATAAACATGAGGCTTATTGAACTCGGGGCGATTAGTTCGACTAAAACCTTTTAAGGCGGTGCCCCAGCATGGCCGAAGTCTAATGATTGAAACAAGCAAACAATAACAGATCTAGAAATATAACAGGTTTATATTAAATATTCTCTATTCTATGTGTACCTGTATATTACAAATCTAACAAATTCAATTAACGTATAGAGACACACAAACAGCTAAACTAAGCAACACATTTACAAATACAGACACACAGACAACCGGAGATAGATGCATACAAAAAGAAGAAGACACATCCATTCACGCATATGTATAGACGCACTTACACTCACACATTACAAACGTACACAAAAGTATACATCAATCAAATACAATTCTTAACACTATATACCTCAGTGATCATATATATATATATATATATATATATATATATATATATATATATATATATATATATATATATATATATATATATCTTTGCATGTGTGTGTGTGTGTGTGTGTGTATGTGTAATGTTTGTTTTTATGTTTATCTATGATAAAACCAATCTTACATTAACCTGCGGGGTTACTCCATTCTTTTATAGAGTACAAATGTATTATTCTTTAACAAGAATATTGTTGCTAGTAACTTCGAAGTTTCGGCCAGCTAAGTCTCTCCTGATGATCTCATAAGCCTGCTAGCATCCGGTATGCGGAGCTTTCAACTGGTAGCACTTGCATCTACAAATTGTTTACAATACATATGTGTGCGTGTGTAAAAAGGTAGATAGGTAGATAGATGGACAGCTAGTTGGATAGAGAAATAAATAGACACATGCATACATGCAAAGAGATACATGTACGCACACACACACAAACACACGCATATATATATATATATATATATATATATATATATAAATAAAGGCGGCGAGGAGCTTGCAGAATGGCGGTATTTCGTCTGCCGCTACGTTCTGAGTCGCCGAGGTCGATTTTTACTTTTCATCCTTTCGGGGTCGATTAAATTAGTACCAGTTACACACTGGTGTCGATGTAATCGACTTAATCCCTTTGTCTGTCCCTGTTTGTCCCTTCTATGTTTAGCCCCCCTGTGGGCGATAAAGAAATATGTATATAAACATATATAATTGTTTGTGGAAGGTTGTGGGGTGTTTATATAAATGTATGTGTGTGCGTATGTATGTGTGTATATACATACATATGTATATATACATATCTATCTATCTATGTGTGTGTTTATGTCTGTATATATACATATATAGATATATATATGTGCGTCTATGCATGTATATGCAAACACACACAAGCAGACAGACAATGGTACGGACAGGTAATTGAAGCAAGTTGCTGTTTGAACCCTAAAAGTCCCCTAGGCAAGAGGGGTGGGGGGAATAATTGGTTGAAACGAAGCGACGAGTGTTCCCTAATGACACTGCTGTCTGTGACACGCTTCCTTAAATACACGATTATTGATGAATCCTTGCATTCTTGGGGTTGACCTTTAATGGCCGCCATTCATGTTGTCAAGACGGTCCCTTCACTTTTTCACCACCAGGTGTCGCTACCTGCGTCGGCAAATAACTCCAGCGATTGATAGGTCGGTTTCCTTTCAACAATATCGTATGACCACAGACAATCAGAAAACTCCTAATAATAACAAAAGAGGGGCAACAACAACAACAGGCTTAATAATGTCTGACGGGCTACCTAGTAGTAGTAGTAGTAGTAGTAGTAGTAGTAGTAGTAGTAGTAGTACTTTCTACTAAAGGCACAAAACCTGAAATATTTTGGGCGGGGGGGGAGTTCAGTCGATTTCATTGACCTCAGTACACAACTGGTACTTATTTTATCGATTCCGGAAGGATGAAATGTAAAGTCGATCTCAGGGGAATTCGAAGCTAGAATGTAAAGACGGACGAAATGCCGCTAAGCACTTAGTTCAGAGTGTTAATGATTCGGCTGGCTCACCGCCTTAATAACAACAACACCAATAATAATAATAATAATAATAATAATAATAATAATCCTTTCTACTCAAGGCACAAGGCCTGAAATTGGGGGATGGGACAAGTTGATTACATCGATTAAGTACCAGTGAAACACTGGTGTTTCACTGGTACTTAATTTATCGACCCTGGAAGGATGAAAGGCAAAGTCGACCTCGGCGGAATTTGAACTCAGACCGTAACGACAGGCCAAATACCGCTAGTAAAAAATAACTTTTAATTCTTAAATATAATGAAAGGAAGGTAGGTGTCATCATTCCCCGCCTCCTCCCCCACATAAATAAATCTATAGCAACAAAAAAATTCAACTAATTATAAAAGAGATCGGCGTAAATAATTAATTGGTTATTAGTCACGGGATAAACAATATTTATTGAATTAAAACAAAACTCCCCAGGGTTACACTCTGCGTCCCTCACCCCTTAGAAATACACTCCGACAGGTCGCTTGCTCAACTGGAAAATATAATTTTTAATGTGGACCCACGGCCAACAAATTAGGACGGAAACACACAAACTTCCGAAATACGTAATTGAACACGAGGTTGACATTAATTGCAGAATTTACCATTCCATGTTCGATTGCTCACTTCATGAACAGATCGATTATAAACACAGATAGGAACTGATAGGTTTCTGTCGATTGTTTTTTTATCTTTTATTTATTTAAGTCACCGAACTGCGGCCATGCTGGGACACCGCATTTGTCCAACAAATCAACCTCACTACTTATTTTAAAGTCACGTATTTATTCTATTGGTCACTTGTTGATTGTCAAGTGACGGTGGGGACCAACACAACCACAAACATACATTACGCACACGCATATATATATATATATACAACGAGCTTCCTCAGTTTCCGTCATTCAAAAAGTATTGAACGACTCGGGACCATAGTAGAAGACACTTGCTCAAGATGCTGTGCAGCGGAACTGAACCAAAAACCACATGGCTGCAAACCGAGTTTCTTAAACCGCACGGCCATGCTTGTGCCTCTCAGTAAGTAGATAGTTTCACATGAAAATGGTAAATACGGAGTACATAGAAGCACGTAGGTCGATTGTGTTGTTACCGTAAACTGGGATATGTCTACCTAGGCTGACAAGGAGATGAAAATGTACCACCCAGATATCATAATTAAACTTTGACTTTTATCCTTTCGGGGCCGATAAATTAAATACCAGTTGCGTACTGGAGTCGATCTAATCGACTGGCCCCCCTCCCTCAAAATTTCGGGCCTTGAAAAGAATATAGACATTCTAACAGACTTCTCTATTCTTTCTGACCCCGATATCTACCTAAAGGAAGTCGGAAACCTTTTAATGGGTGGTTTCTGGATAAGGCAGGAGACCAGCAATCCCGACCAAAGGAAGTTGTTAGTGGATTCTATCGATCTCAAAAGATAAAAAGACAAAGTTAGCCTCGATTGGGTTTGAACTTAGAACGTAAAGAACCGGAACGAAACAGGTCAACGTGGCCTGGCGCCCTTTTGCTTTCGCCATTATTCAGATAATCACAAGGATGCATATGTTGGGTGAATGTTGTTATCGACCCCAGTATATGACTGGTTATATATTTTATCGATTCCATATAGAAAAAAAAAGTTTTTATACAAATCAATGAGGGAGCATGGTCGCTCGATTTGCAAGAAAAAGGAGCTAAATTCTTTCAAAATCATTTCCTACCGTTTTCGAAGAACACGAATGAGGTAGTTATAGATACACTATGGATGGGCCTGCCTGGAATGTTTGGTCAGACAATGACCATTGGTTAAACAACAACAACAACAACGATACTATAAACATGCTTTTAGAGAAGGAATAAGTTTAAACGAAAAAAATATATATATATACTCCAGCCATGACCATCTGGAATAAACTTAATCCTATATTAGTTTCAAGATGTGTGAATTAAAGGAAATTTGGCTGCTATTTTTAGCAATCTATAGTCTCGTAGTTTCTTTAACATGGTGAGTATGGTAGGGTGTAGTAGATAAAGGTGAGTGAGGATTTAGTGAGATTAAGCAGGACTTAATGAATGTAGGCGGGGCTTATTGTGAGTAGGCGGGTCTTATAGGAAATGGGTAGGGCTGATGGAGGATAGGTAGAGAATGGTCATTTCGAGTTCCGGACGGTTTAATGCGATATTCTTGCAACAGAGTTTAGTAATAGCGATGTCATCTTGACGATGTCAGCGATAACATCAGCAACAGTAGTGTGTGTGTGTGTGTGTGTGTGTGTGTGTGTGTGTGTGTGTGTGTGTGTGTGTGTGTGTGTGTGTGTGTGTGTGTGTGTGTGTGTGTGTGTGTGTGTGTGCGTGTGTACATATAGCTGTGTGGTTAAAAAGCTCCCTTTCCAGGCACGTGGTCTCGGGTTCAGGCCCATTGCGTGACAAAGAAACGATTTATTAATCAAGTTATTTACATTTTTCAAAGAATTATTTGAATTTATTTCCCAGTTACAATTAAATTCTATTTTTCATTCCCATTGACCAAACTTCCAGAGAATGGATATGTTGTTGGTGGGAAATCTTAAAATTCCACAGTATTCCTCAAAATTCCACAACTCATCTCCTTGAAACCACATCCTAGCGGTGGATCCTTCTGAGCACAAACAGCCGATCAACCGACACCCCATCACATTAATACGTAGTTTATATACAACAACAACAACAACAACTACAACTATTATTATTATTATTATTATTATTATTATTATTATTATTATTATTATTATTATTATTATTATTAAAGGCGGCGAGTTGATAGAAACGTTAGAGGCGCCGGGCGAAATGTTTAGCGGTATTTCGTCCGTCTTTACGTTCTGAGTTCAAATTCCGCCGAGGTCGACTTTGCCTTTCATCTTTTCGGGGTCAATAAATTAAGTTCCAGTTGCGTACTGGATTTGACCTAATCGACTGGCCCCTTCCCTAAAAATTACGGACCTTGTGCTTAGAATAGAAACGAATTATTATTACTATTATTAGTCGTAGTTGTAGCAGTAGTAGTAATAGTAGTATTGTATTGTTTCATTGGTGTTAATAATTGTTTGCTATTTAGTGGGTTTGATAGGTCTGTAATGCTGTTAATAATGCTTTAATTAGTTTATGATTATAGGTGACCAATCTCACAGCGTGGCGCCTTGGCAAATATCTTCTGTTATTGCTACTGGCCGGCAAAAGCCTTTTCAGTGGATTTGGTTGACGGAAACTGAAAAGAAGCCCGTCCTATGTAAGTATATTACCTATATATACATATGTATATATATGTGTGTGTGTGTGTGTGTGTGCGCGTGTGTGTGAATGTTTGTGTTTACAACATGGGTCCACAAGCAACCTTACAACGTGCATGTAACAATCACCACAAGGATGGCATAGTTATATAGTTGTAAGCGCGCACACACACACACACACACACACACAGAAATCATGTATATACAAATCTCCAGCCTCACCAGCTCCCTATCTACACCACTTCATACACATGGATATACATACATGCAGCCCTGGATATTTGCTAAAGACATTTCTAATTACAAGACACCTACCATTACATATACTAGATTTATGATATGGTTGTCATATTGGATGCAGTGCAAGCTGTACTGTAATAGATACAATGTGGGTTGTAGTACAATAGATACAGTTTAGGCTGTAGTATACAAGATACAGTGCGGGCCACAGTACAATGGGTGAGGTACAGACTACAGTACAATGAATGCAGTTTGGGTTGTAGTGGAATAATACATTACAATGGGTGCAGTGTTGGCTGTGGTAGAATAAAGGGCAAGCTGTGCAGTGTTGGCTGTGGTAGAATAAAGGGCAAGCTGTGCAGTGTTGGCCCCTTGAGGTGCAGCTGGCACAGCTGACACTGCACTCATGCAAGATCCCTCTTTGTGTTGCATTGTGGGAGGGTTTCAGAGTTTCACCCCCTTCTCATTATACCTCATTATTCAACAATGCTTACATGTGTGTATGTGTCTATGTATGTATGTATGCGTGTATCTACTTGCATATATATATATATAGTTATATATATGCATAGGTTCATGTACACACACACACACACACACACACACACACACACACACATAT
>NC_068998.1:1196311-1197567 GCF_001194135.2 Octopus bimaculoides | reverse complement strand
ACACACACACACACACACACACATATATATATATATATTCACGCACACATATATGTATGTATATACAGACTTACATACATACACAAATGTATATATGTGCGTGTATATACATATATGCACACTCACATTACATATATAAACATGTATATGCATACATGCATACATATATATGTGTACATGTATATCTATATATGTATGTATACAAACCTTTCAATCATAAGTGACCACCACATCGAATTATGGCATTACTATGCTAGATTACAATAGTACGTACTATTGCTAAACTAGACTTTTTAATTCGTCTCACAAAACACCTATCTGGTATGATAACGTTTGAACACATACAAATCTACGCACCAACGTTCCGCCATTGCACATGAGCATTACTATACTTCACTGCATGTCTTCATTAATCTCCATTACCATGTTAAACTTTACTACTTGAGCCAGTGAAGCAGTTTCGTCTCCTACACTCTTCTCCCAAAATATTATTATTGGTACAGTTGTTCTCACTTCCAGCAATGCCCACCTCTACACCCGATGATACCAGCCTTCCTTTACTCCTTGCCTTCTACACGGAAGGGTCACTCATATGCCTTACACCAATTTTCTACTAATACCATAAGCGGACACCACGGAACGTCCTCCAATGGGGACATGGCAACTGTCGTCTCCTTCGACACCAAAAACACATACAGTTGCTACATATTATCGAGGAAACGCTATCATACCGCAAACCCCACTCAACATAAACAGCGCACAGCTACCACCCTCAATGCATCTTGGACCCTCAACGCAACTGGGACCCTCAAGGCTGCTACAATGGTTAGACCTCATTACCACTGCAGATTCCTTCTGGCCATTAGACATCTTCAGCATTGCAAAGACAGCATCACAAAGATTGGTTCCCAAATTCAGGGCCAAATAATTTACTGTAGATCCACCACCCTCCTCGCTAACAACCATTAACTCCCTTCACAATCAAGTGAAATCGATATTCCACTCAGATTTGAGATGGTGTTCTCGTTTTATCACAAAGGTTGCATCGAGATAAGGGCCAGACGCTTCGTTTGTATATAGTCGCTCGCTAAGGTCAGGTTTACAGACAGACACTGTCTCCTCTCTCTGTCTTTTTAAAATTCTACTTACAATGGTCTCTGCTCGTCGGAAATGGTTGGGTATATGAGTTCTCTTCTCAGCTACTTCTACCCGACTTACATTACTTTTCCCGCTCATCACTTACACCCAGCTCAATC
>NC_068998.1:1186311-1193811 GCF_001194135.2 Octopus bimaculoides | reverse complement strand
AAACACAGCCTCCAAACAATTTCTTTTTCTAGTTTGTCTCTAAATTGTGGGTTTCACTCCCAGACCGGGCGGTGCTCCGTCTCCTTAAGCAGAGCACTGCCCCTCACGTTGCTTCGCTCCACTCACCTGAGCATGAGCAGCGGCAACTGGAGTTAAGCCTTATAATCTTCTAGCCTCAGTCACTTAAAACATCTGAGAAACCAAGTCTGAAATAGCCTCGTCAGCACTTAAGACTTTCACTGTCTTAAAAGTCTGCATTCAATCACAGATTCGCGCAAATGTCTATATATGTATGCATGTGATGTAAGTGTGCGTGCATATTATGCATATATATAGTTGAAATTCATAGAAAACCAAAAGACGAAGACAGGTGTAGGAACAGCAAGTACGTGTATTAGTTTGACCCTCGGGAAGAATGGAAAAGTCTTTTACGTTTCGAGCCTACGCTCTTCGACAGAAAGGAATAAGGGGAAATAGATAGAGAAGGGAAAAACCGTGTAGAGTTCAGCGGTCCAATATGGCGAATATATATACGCGCGCACACACACAAACACACACACACACAGTACGTATTTATGTATGTGTGGAAAGGAAAGCTATTCACACAGATATATGTGCGTGTGCGTGTGCTATATGTAACATGTAACCCAATACAACCTGTCGCATTGTCGGGCCGTCGTTGACTAATCCGGCAACTTTACCAAACTTTCTTTGTATGGAGGGTGGTTTTCGTTGGACACCCAGCAGGACCAAAAACAAAAGTGAAGTCGGAGATCTTCCTTTTGCTTGTTTCTGGACCATTTATTTATTATTTATTTTTTTGGTTTTGTTGGCAAAAGTCTTAATGCTGTTGTTAGGGACTTCAAATGTTAGCACAAGGATTGCAGATAGCCATTGTCTTTAATATCTAAGATAAGATACGAGTCGTCTACGAGTTGACAGCCGTCATGTATGTGTGTGTTTGTATCTGTACATGTGTGTGTGTGTTACATCTCTAGCGTTTAAGTTTCCTGTTTCTATTGTGTTGGGGATAAAGAAGGCTTTCCCCCACCTCTACAAGTGAATCAGCAATTCTCTGTGGTTTTGTCAGTTCCTTATGATACATGTCTGCTGGCACTACAGAACTTTGGAATATTCTTTTCTATTTTAGGCACAAGGCCCGAAATTTAAGGGGAGGGGACCAGTCGATTAGATCGACTCCAGTACACAACTGGTACTTAATTTATCGACTCCGAAGGGATGAAAGGCAAAGTCGACCGCGGCGGAATTTGAACTCAGAACGTAAAGACAGACGAACTACCGCTAAGCATTTCACCCGGCGTGCTAACCATTCTGCCAGCTCGCCGCCTTTGAAATATTATTACCAAGTCCGGCTACTTTCCAAATTTTTTTCTACCCTCTTAATTATTTCTCCTCAAGTTATATCCTCTTTCCATTCTTTCGAGCAGTATTTTCCTTGATTTCTTTCCTGTCTATACTCATTCCCAAAATTCTTCTATATCTCTGGCTGTTGAAGCTACTAAGAATTCTGTTATGTATTTTACCAAATTCCCCAACAGAAACATTTTTAGTTCAAAGTAAACAGCCTTTTTTGTTGTTATTGTTGTTCAAAGAATTGATGCAGTTTTTCATATACCTGGATTGGTTGCGATTTAGCGACGATCCTCTCCAAGACAAAAGAAATAGCAAGGCGTAAGAACTACGAAGATATAACTTAAAATTCTTCTAGATAACTTTAAGCAATAAACAGATAAGTAAAAAAAAAAATTAAAAAAAAACTGTTTCCAGAAGAGCAGAAGAGAATACTGCAAAGGTTCCTGTGATTGTGACGATCCATTACACACAATCACAAATAAATACACACACACATGCACACACATACACACACGCACGGACGCACACACACACACATCAACACCATCGAAAATCTCCCTCCACCGCTCGGGGCCTTTCTTACACGGTTTCACTCACCACTCCGCCCGACCTTATAATCTACAACATCCAACATATTTCATATAAAAACAGGTCTGCCTCTGTGTATGCCTGTATGTGTGTGTGTGTATTTGTCTGTCTGTGTGTCTGGCTCTAAGTAAAGTTGTCTGTCAAGATAATATACCAACGGTCAATCATACGTCAACAAGGCAAAGAGTTTTTAATTAATGACAAAACACTAAATATGACAACGGCCTTTTAAAAACGCACCAACATGAAAAGACGCTGACAGCCTTATCTCGCCTTCTTCTTGTTGCTGTTGTTGTTGCTGCTGCTGCCGCCGCCGCTACTGCTGCTGCTGCTTTTCTTGTTGCGCTTGTTTCTCTTGTTGGTGGTGTTACATTTGTGCTATTCCTCTTCTTTTCATGTTTCTGTTATCAATGCCGTTGCTTTGTCGTTGTTGTTGTTGTTAATGTTGTCATTGTTGTCGATTTGTATTTTACATGGTTTTTAAATTTTGTTTTATTTTTTCCCGTCCTTTAAAGTATTGGCACGACTGCTACTGTTGCTACTACTACTACTACTACTACTACTACTACTACTACAATATAGTGGGGCAAGATACCCATCAGTAAATCACAACTCACGCATATCACCATCATAGAACAAAATGCAAAAGTCATGAAACGTGCCGGGCCTTGTCCCTCTATTTTCAAAACCATACCACCACCACCACCACTACCACATATACGGGTTTGCCCCTCCAAAAATGTATACAAAGTATAACGGCTGATAACTGATTTTCATTTCTTTTTAGATTTTACCAATTTTGGAAATAATGAAAGGAACCAGACAAAGCTTTGTGCAAATTTAGCCTAAAATGCTTCTGGAAGTTGATAAACGCGAAGTGTGAAATACATTTTAGGAGGGAATTTCAAAGACGTCCACTTAGACAACTCACCATCAGTCGGATTAAAGATAAGTTTGATGCAGGAGAAACTGCTCAGAATGTCTACACGAAACACTATGGAAAACCGCCGGCATCGATCAGATCCACAAAGCAAGAAAGTGTAATAGAAACGCTTTCCCTGAGTTCAAGAAATTCTGTGCAGCAAGCGAGTCATGAGATACGAATTTCAAAATCAAGCGTCCATTGCATTTTAATGTGTTTTCATTAGAAAAGTTAGATTCCAAGAACTGTGCAGGATCTTAATGAAGATGGTCCGATGTGGAGAAAATGCACATTTTCCAACAAAGATTACTTGGAATGAGGATTCTACATTTAAACTAAATGGCTCAATGAAGAGGAACAATTGCCCCTTCTGGGACATGCGAATAATTTTGCAGAAGAATTTCATGTTAACTTGCAAGGCATTAACAGCACGATACGGCTTATGATCAAAACGATTAATTACGAGACGATTTGTTTTTGACGGTGCCGAGTCTACTTCCATTTACTTGAACATACTGAGGCAATCTGTCATATTAAGGGGACTTTGAAGATGTGGAGTTTTATTTCCATCAAGTTGGGGCTCACACACACACACTACCATAATAATGTTAGGGCCCGCTTTGAAGACATTCCGCCGAACCGATAAATTGGACAAAGTGGCTCTGTAGAATACCCTCTACATTCACCAGGTCTCACACCACTAGACGTTTTTATTGTTGTACCTAAAGGATGGAGTTTACGGTCAACGAATTGCGAGGAGCGTGGGGTGGGCATTGAAAGAGGATACGCAGAAATGACGAAAGAAATGTTGTTTTGATGTTTGCGATTGTATTGCTTCTTGTTATGAGTAGTTTAGAAACAGCGTTCATGAATTTAAAAATATATTGTGTCTGTAATTCGGTAAAATTTTGAAAATGAAATATATTTTGATACAGTCTGACTATATACTCATTCAATGTATATAAAATGCCATTTTGGAGGTAACCTTATATAGATAAATATATAAAATCTTCGGCGGCGGAGTGACGACTGACTAGTTTCGCATTAATTTAAACTCACTAGGGAGCGTTAGCTCGTCTCTCAGCTTTATTAAGGATTTTGCTAGGTGTCGCATAGTTGATGAACTCTACTTCTACACCTATTGATAGCTATCAATCACGAGAAGTGTAAGCGGTATTGATCTCAGCAAGGTCAAATATCTGAACGTAAAGTGAAGAGCCTAAATGTACTAGAACGTGTATTGCTCTACGACATTTGATAGTTATTATTTATATTTATATAATAATTAATAATTAAATTTATATAATAATTAATATATTTATAGTTATTCATGCAATACATACATCCACTATATAGGCATACAAATATGCGTGTGTGAGTTTGTGTGCGCGCGTGTGTACACGCATAGTGTCCATGTATGTATGAATGTATGTATGTACGTACGTATGTATGTATGTAACTGTGCATATTCATGTAAAGTATATCCAGGAATACTTACGCATATATTCGTGGACATATACTCATACCAATACGCAAACACACATACAAAGAAGTCTAGACGATTGTGTATGCATGCATCATGCATACGTACACACACAATATGCATATAAACATACATATATACATATTCACATACATATTATACATATATGCATATTTGCGAGCACACATGAATGCATGCGCAAAAACATACTTGTGTACGTAAACGCACGCACACATACATAATACATACATACATACATCCAATGGGACGGAGACCCGCATGTACGCAACATCTGAGGAACGCGAACCATCAAAGCTATCATACACATCTAAACAAAAATAACATCAAATGACGACAACAATAACAACAACAACAACAACATTGTCCATAATAAAATCCTCCTCCATATCCCATCAGGTAAGAGCGGAAGTGAAACAATTGCAGTGTGACGGCTGATGGTGGTGAAGCTGATCGACGAGAACCGGAAATGCCTCCATCATGAACGAATCACTTCGGTGTTTTGAAAAAGACTCTCAAGTCGTACATAGTACAATTACAACCAAAATGGCTGCCTGTCTGGCTTCTGTCCCACCGTCACTAACAATGACATCATATTATAAATTGCAAGCGTATCGAAGACGACGTTAAATAACGGTTGTTGTTGTTGGTGATGTTGTCGTTCACTTTGATGATGTTGTTGCTGGAGATATTTTGTTAGTCTAGATGTTCAGTTACATAGTTATAGTTATTGTCAATGTTGTTGTTATTGTGGTTGTTTTTGCAGTTGTAATAAGTGATGTTGTTGTTGTTATCACGGGTAGATTGATCCGCTTTGATATTTAATTGATAGCGGATTAAACCACTTTAATGATGAAATAAGCACGATAAGTAATATGACGATAATGATAATAATAATAATAATAATAATAATAATAATAATACCAACAACAACAATTATTTTTGTTAAAATAATAATAATATTAATGATGATGATGATAGTTTCATTTATTTTTGTTTTGGCCACAAGGGTGATAAACGAGTGCAAGTTGGTAGAAGAGAGATTAGAAAGGTCAGTGGATGGGGTGGGGCGGCGAGAAAACAAACAATGAAATAAAACACAGTTTAAAATGAATTGTCTTAAGTAAAGTGAACAGGGATCTGGTTTGATTACCGAGTCCTGGAAGTTGTCTGGAAACAGATTTACTTACGGATCTTAATGAGGTTTACGCACGAAACAATATGTAATGTCGTGTACGTGTGTGTATTATTTTTAACAAGGAGAAAGTTGACTGGGACCTCAAAGTTTCAGATCAGCTGCTTTTATCAGAGTCTGATGAAGGGAACCGAACGGAGACATCGAAGTCACCTTTAAATATTTTTCCATGCTTAAATGAATGTGATGTTGCATTATGCTTCAATTAATATAATGTTGTTGCTTTTTTTTCATTTATATATATATATATATATATATATATATATACATATATAACCCCATATAAAAACAAACACACACTTACACATATTTCTGTTGAACCTCATAGAAAGAAAAATCTGTCACAAGGAATGACAGTGTCTATTCTTTATTCGAACATCGATGAATTTTCTTTTATATCTGAATATAACGAACGAAATGATTCCTCCCTTACTCCGGACTAGTTTCTATTTCTATCACTACCAATACTTTGCCCTCTACACAACAAAGAGCTTTTTGTAGATGTCAACACACACACACGCACACACAAAATGATGAATGGATTGATAGGTAGATAGATAGATAAATAGATAATTAGATAAATAAACAGATAGGTGTGTGTGTGTGTGTAAGTGTGGCAGTGGGGCAGTTCCCATTATTTTAGCCATGGTATGCAATTTCAAAACCTCAAGCTTGAATATTGAAGTTAAGGTGGGGTACGTTCACATTGTGTGTGCCCTCTTTCCAGTTGTGTTACATAAAAACGAAAGATTTATGGTAAAACCTGATTTGTCATTTGCATTTATTTTTAGGTTTCAGTATACATTGCATGCCATGTAGTCATGTGGGAAACAATGCTAATGATATATATATATATATATATATATATACAGAGAGAGAGGGAGGGAGAGAGAGAGAGTGGCTTTAGCTGACTTGACCAGTGTAGATTATTAAACTATTGCACATTCCATGTTATGAAACTGAAAGCGAGCCAGTTTTCTAAATACCTGAACAGAACCACTGCTCTTAAAACTGCCTGGCCTCTGCTAAAATACGAAACCATATTTATGATCGTTAAAATCGCTCCTCTTTGGATTCGAGTATATTTAAATGCCGGCAAACTTTTTTCTTAATGTGGTTTTTCTTTACTTTCATACAAAAACTTGCTGTCGAGCCATTTGGATGTCAAACTTTCACTGGGGATGAGGGTGGGGATGGAATAAATGACAAGAAATTTTTTCTTTTTTTTTGTTTGTTTGTTTGCTTGTCATTTTTAATGACTGTTTTTCTCACACACTGAAACATTTATTCCAAGCCTCCGTCCCGATCCTCAGGAAACGCCCCGAGAAAGAATGCCAGAAAAAACACCATTCAAAAAACAAAAAAAAAAGTTTAAAAGAAATATTAATAACTATACAAAACAATCGTCAATAACAACAAAGAAAATGATATTGCAGCTGGAGACGTATCATCACAGACATCACATATGACAGCAGCAGCCGCAGCAGCAGTAGTCGTAGAAGTAAACATTAGAACACGTACACAGGTGGTGTTCCTGTAAAAACCCTAAACACGAATGATTTCACGGAAAGGATAAATCCATGAAAATATTTTGTCGCACAATTCAGCGCCTATTTGCCAGAATTTCTTGTACAGGTACGCGAGGAGTTAAAATAACATAGTTCAGACTAGTCAAGACCACAGACACCTCTCTCTCTCTCTCTCTCTCTCTCTCCTCACATATATGCATATATACACGCACACATATAAACATACTCACAGATACATACATGTATGTGCGGGTGTATTTGGTAGGTGATGTGTTTGTGTGTATTTATTTATATCTTTATATATTTATATTTTATATATTCCCCGTTAAACTTAACACACATTCACTGAGCCATAAAAATATTCCTTTTGTCACTGGTAATATGTCGTCTG
>NC_068998.1:1182555-1186301 GCF_001194135.2 Octopus bimaculoides | reverse complement strand
ATATCTGTCTGTCTATCTATCTATTTGTGTATGTATGTATATTCGTATTTATGTATGTATGTATGTATGTCTGTATGTCATTATTAAGTTTATTACAAAGATTTCTTGCCAATAGAGAAAGAACCGGTTTCTAACCTAGATCCAAAGTTCCTTTTTTGGAAATTCAACACCAACAACAGGATATTTTTGTATGTATGTAGGTAGGTACATACACGCATACAGAGCGACCGGCAAACTGGCTGATCGGCAGCATGCAGTCCTATCACAATCGAAGTTCAATCACCAAATTCGTCATTAATGTCGCGATATAACGCTTGACATCTCTCTATAAATGAAGCAGGAAATCAACAGAACAATTGTCGGTGGTTGAGCGGATGCTGTTGCCATTATTGATGGAACGAAACCTATGATTAGAGGCGTTTCAACCGTGACAATCCCGTCTTTTCATCTGAATCCAGTACAACATTATAGAATATGCTTTTTTTTTTCAAGCAATAAGTTACGAATTGACTGGGATTTGGCTGGTATTTCTAGCATGGTCTTCTGTCTACCTTCTTTAGCATTACGTTTCTTGTCTAACCTTAGTTATGGCGAGCAGACCTAGTATTCAGCGGTGTTGTATGTATTTGGTACTCCCTACCTCATCTAAGACGGTCTTAGGCCTTGTCTAACATTGTCTTAAACCTGATCAAACAATAACAAATTATTAAGTATGTCAGAGATCACTATAAAAATATTTTCGTCTGCTATTTTGGTAAACCATTTAAGCTTCCTTTATTAATGTCGTCTGCAGTTTGTAATTTCCTTCAGAGGAGACATGCGATGTTTGCAAATCGACTTGTATTATCTAGCATAGAGCATAGCGTTAAACAACTTCTATGAAATGCAATTAGAAAACTTGTCGACCTCTCTGTTGCATGCGCAATTAGTAGTTTCCATTGTGAGAGACCGTGTCTCATCAGCTATTAACCGTTTCCTTTATACATGTACAATTAGCAATTAAAACAATTAGCATCAAGTGAACAAGTGTTATTGAAGCAACAAGTGCCTGATGAAACTTGTGGCAGCAGATTTGCGTTGGAAAATGGTGGTGAGTTTGAGAGAAGAGGGAGGTACGATTTCTTGCAAAGAAATAATGCCTACCTTGGAATCTGCCTTTTATACATATACACATATCTATCTATCTATCTATCTATCTACACACACACACACACACGTATTCAAATATGGATTTAAGTCAGTTCAAGGGATATATGTATATATATATATATATATATATATATATATATATATATATATATATATATATAGAGAGAGAGAGAGAGAGAGAGAGAGAGATACAGAAACAGAGATAGATAGATAGATATTTGTGTTTGCAAAATAAAAAAAAAAAAATTTCAAAGGCTTCGAAACCAAATTTCAAAGGGTTATATATATGTTGGGGGAAGAGCTAATATATTGAAATATATGGACTCAGGTGGTCAGTATCAGAATGATATCGTATTTTATCAACACAGCAAGATGGAGGACGGAAATAACAACGGCGTGATTTGAATTTAAATCTGTGAAAAGTTATGCCATATTATGGGAAGGCATTTAATACTTTCCCAATCGATTCTGTCACCGACCCCCCGACTCCACAAGCACATTTGTCCATTGAGAATAGGATCACCTTCTGCACTGGATATGCAGATTCATTGAACGTAGAGTGTCTGACTTTTTGTATACGTAACTTGCATCCGGGCATCTCCTAGGAAGCGTAGAGTACACTACGAAGTCACTATCCACAAACAAACTCTACACTACATATTCTGTTCTCTTTCGTTTTTATACATATACATGTGTGTGTATACATACACACACGCATACATATATGTGTGAATATATATATACAGATATGTATGACTATATACATATATGCACCAACACACGTCCACACACATATATATAAATATGTATGTATGTATGTTTTTATATGTATATATTCTCAAGCTAAATCAGGAATTCGTATTGAAGGAGAAATCCGCTAGAGTGCAACATAAAGTAGGTTTAGAACGATAGAGTTTAATATAGCGTGCATTGCAACTGAATTAAAAAGCAATTCACGACATACACACTCACAAATAGCTAGGTTAATTTGATATTAAAATATATGCTTAAATCCGCAAAGCGCTCGCGCACACACGCACGCGTATATATATATATATATATATATATATATATACATACATACATTTGTGCATATATACATATACTTACATATCTGTACACACGAACAAATATATGCATACATATACACTTACGTACGCAAACATAAATGCATATAGGTACACACATAAGGATTGTTGTGTTGAAGTGCGACTGACAATTCGGATAAATGTATATAGAAGTACCTAAATTTTAGAATGTTACCAAAAGCAACCAAGTATTACGGTTTGTAATGGGAGAAAGAAAAATGGAGGAGGAGGAGGAGCTATTCACGAATGTTCCTCAGAAGAAATTTTAATTTCATTCTGGGGAGGTGAGCGAATAAAGTTACATCTACGAATGTGCTTTCAGAGTTAAACGTCCAGTATTTCGGTATGAAAACTGATCAGTGGTCAGAGTGGAAGCATTGCGTTGGCAACGAAGTTATGCTAAGTTCAAAAATGGAAATGTTGACCTCAAAGACGCACCTCGTTCTGACCGTCAAGTTGAGTTCGATGAAAAGCGATTGAAACCAACTTTTGCACGAAAATTCTCATCAAACGGTAAGAGAATGCTCCCATACAGCTATAGATAAGCATCTTCACTCGATGGGAAAGGTTCAGAAGTACGAAGCATGGGTTCCGCAAGCTTTAAGGGACAACAACAAATATCAACGAATTACAATCTCCGCTGGTCTGCTTGCTCGTCACCGCTCAACTCATGGACACAAGCAACGATTTCTTTACCGAATCGTTACTGGCGACGAAAAATGGTGCCTGTACATCAATATGAAGCAGCGTAAGGAATGGCTTAGCCCCAGTAAACAAGCGACACCACGCGTGAAACAAGATCTTCATCCGCGTAAAACGATGTTGTGCGTATGGTGGGACTGGGAAGGGATTATCCATTACGAATTGCTTGAACGGAACCAAACGGTCAACGCAGAACTCTATGTTCAACAGATGGAACAACTCAACACGGCTATTCAAGAGAAAAGACCTAATCGGCAGCATGAAGTTCTTCTGCTGTACGACAATGCCTGCCCTCATATCGCCAATATGACCAAGGAAGCCATTCAAACGCATGGCTGGGAAGTGCTGCCACACCCGCCGTTCTCTCCTGATTTGGTACCAATGGATTTCCACCTCTTTTGATCTCTTTCAAATGCTATGAGCAGAGTTTCGTTCAATACTGATGCAGAATTGAGAGCTTGGTTGGATCAATTTTTCGAGTCGAAATCGGGGTATTAAAAATCTTATTTAACGTTAGGGTGAATACATTATTGATAAATTTGTTGTTATTTTTTATTAAACCATTTAAGAATGATGAGAGGCAAAATGTTATGCCTGTGGCAGAATTACCCATCAAAAGGCTTTCTGCCCTTATTTAAAGAATACCTAAGCACCCCTTTTACCTCAACCGCATCTTTATCAAATCCACGAAGAACATCGACACCTCAACCAGACAGCAGAAGATTTTGCTCCCTGCAAGATTCCTGATGTGAAACCGTGTGTTAAAACAGATATTATTGTATTTCGGGATGGTCACTTTTTTTTTTT
>NC_068998.1:1179825-1182455 GCF_001194135.2 Octopus bimaculoides | reverse complement strand
ATATATATATATATATATATATATATATTTGTATGTATGTATGTATATAAATAAATATACACGTATGATATTTATGTTTATATGGATATAGGTATGTCTTTATATTTACACACACACACACACATACACACATATACACACATCTAAGAGGATATGTGTCTGTGTGTATAAATTATATATAATATAATATAAAATAGATACATACAGAAATATGTGTGAATGTGTATATGCGTGTGCGTACATCTATACACACACACACACACACACACACACACACACACAAATCACTCCTTTACTGGATCACCGTTAAAGGGTTTTAGCCGAAAAAATCGGCCCCAGGACTTATTCTTTGTAAGCCTAGTACTTATTCTACCCTTCCTTTTTGTCAAACCATTGTGTTACGTGGACGTGAACACACCAACATCGGTCGTGAAACGATGGTGAGGTAACAAACCCAGACACAAAGACACACATGAATATACATATATATATATATATATAGGCAAATCCAAGAACAAAAAGGACACAAAAACAACAAAAACCAATTGGATGTACACAGTGAACATACTAGATTAACGCTCAGTGAAAATTTCAGATGGAAACAAAGCGGTAAAGATGACGTTTCGAGCATAACTCTTCGTCAGAAAAAGGAAAAGTCCAGAGAAGAGGAAGGAGGTGCAGATAGTCGGAGAGAAAGTACGTTACATGACCAGTATACATACATACATACAGCCCTAGCTTATCAAACATAAGCATTGAATAAAAAGATTTACTGAACCTTATAGCTCCCTCTTCGTGGTTAACACCATTTATTGCAATAAACGAATGCTTCGAAGTGATGCAGCACATTCATAGCCCCCACCTCCACAGCATGCAGTGTCTACATTGAAAACACATTCCATCAACGCTGTCAATGGTCAAGTGATATGAGATAATAACAACAATCACCTCTCCACCTTTCTCCCAATGCGACCGACAATACGATCATTGATGACAACATGCGTGCATATATCTATATCTATCTATCTAATCATCTATCTATCCAACCGTCCGCCTGTCTATCTATCTATCTATCTATCCAACCGTCCGCCTGTCTATCTATCTATCTATCTATCTATCTATCTGTGTGTGTGTGTGTGAAGATATATTCTGTTATCTTCTACATGTTTAATTGCATCAATGACGGGGCACAGCCTTGAAGAATTTTAATGGAACAATGGTCCCAGTATTTTTTGTAACATTTTTAACCCCGGTATATATTCTGTCGGTGTCTTTGGCGAACCACACCAACAATTGTTAAGCAGTGGTGGGGGACAAGCACACATACATAAACATACTCCCACAAATCTGTGTATGCTTGTATCATATACACACACATTTATATATACATATACACACACTGATATGTATATCATGGAATCTCCGCTGTTGTTGCTCCGCCTCCTTGAAGCAATAGCCAAATTATCCTCAAGTCACACCCTACCGTCAAGAAATATGGGGTGGATTTACTCTGTAATATAATCCTGTGTACCCTTAACCTAAACAGGATGGTCACAAATGGAATACGTTGATAATAGGTCTACTCTACAACAACAATAACAAACCTAAATATTTTGCTGATGTCCCTTGACGTCAAAGTCAGCCACAAATGGCTATTTTGGTAATTGTCCTCCGGTTGGTCAGTGTTCCTCCACCCGCCATCACACCTAAGAGCACCGAGAACATTCTAATATCCACCTTAATGGAATGTGATACCCAAACGGTACACCCAATACAAAATATTGTTAACTGAACGTGAGAGTCGGGTGGTGGAGGAGTCACGTAGCACCTGGACTGATCTGCTTCTTTATTTCATTAGGTAAAAGTTATAAGAAGGTGGTAAAGACAAGGTGTGTTATTGATACCTCTATCTCATACACTCTACCACACAAACATACATATACACCGAGAGACACTCACATGTACACACACACATACAACACACTTTTCTCTGTTCACACACACTCACATTCTCATACACATACATACACACGAATCATAATTGTTGTCACAGTTCTGATGGAAAAGTATTAAAATGCAGTCTTTCTGGAGGTTCGTGCATACAGACGTACATTCATACATATGTACGTGTGTGTTAAGTGAGTGAGGGGTAATGCTTGTGAGCATATGTACATATCCATATATACATACATAAATACGTATATTTATATATACATTTCGATGTATATATAAATATATACGTCTATTTATCAATCTATCTATCTATCTATTTATCGACATCCATATATATATATATATATAAATATATATATATATATATGTATATATTATTTTGTTTAAAAGAGTTCCAACACTGTCTGTTTTTTATGTTTTATTTATATTCCTGCAGAACCAATGTGGGGTATAGAATATGGAATATACAATATATAATATAAAATAAAATAAAATAAAAATGGATGGCACCATGAAAGAAAGTATTGAATGTAGATGAAATATTGAGTGTTCAATATAAAGGATCAAATATATAAATATAAAAATATAAATATATAAAGGCGACTCGAGTTTCACACACACACATACATGTGTGTGTGTGTGTGTATGAATGTGAAAAAGAAGAAAATGGAGAAATT
>NC_068998.1:1177404-1179628 GCF_001194135.2 Octopus bimaculoides | reverse complement strand
TATATATATATATATATATATATATATATATATATATATATATATATATATCAAGGCAAAACTAATATATCTAGTTTTCACAGAATACTGATATAAACCGGAGAACTAGGATGCTAGCATCCCTCAAAGGATTATAGGTCCTTGACACGATTATATATGTGTGTGTATGAGGACAGAGAGAGTATAGAGTGTTAACTGAATACAAATCAACAGGTCAACGATAGTATTAAAAAATGATCAGGAAATATTCTGTAAAGTCAAGATTCTCCTTTTTGTTTCCAGCAAATTCTCTAATAAATCTCTCATGAATGATACAAATGGTACGTTTGGTTATGGAGTGTTTGAACTGAAAACCAGCGACAAAAACACAAGCGTACTTCCAAATATGAACTGTGGCTGATTTGCTATCGCTGCGTATTAAAGAGCTATCACACATCAACTTCCGTCTGACCAGTTGAAGAAATGTAATGCCAAATTGGGAAGTTTGTGTGTGCAATGATCATTCATAGACGTGTATGTATGTATGTGTGCGTGTATGGAAGGATGGATAGATGGGTTGATATGTGCATGTGTCATATACATATATTTATACACATGCACACTCGCACACACAAACACACACACCATAGTGTGCAAACAATTAGACGAACTAGAATATATATATAATATATACAAGTCATTTAAAAAAAATATTAACTTGCACACAGATTATTGTCATGTAGATTTGGAATGGATACGATTTTGCGAAGGCCTTCGATAAAGCTATTATATCATACATAAACTGATCCTTGTGCACTTTGGTAACTTGGAGAATGACTTCATGATTTTTTAGGCGGTAAAATCAAGCATTTGCAGACAATGGCACCGTCAAAGGAGGCATAAGTTCGGAGTGTTGTGCCTCAGGGAACTGTCTTGGGATCAGTCTTGTTTCCAGTTAGACAAACATCCTGTTTCTGGTCAAGCTGATGATGATAAGGTGTCATGGTAATCGAAAGGCCCAATAATGTCCCCAACCTGCTACTACAGGACCTAAATCCTACACAAGTAGCTTAAAGAATATAAAAGATTCGATACTGTTTTAGCAATCAGGTTACCAAAGGGGCCAGGTGGAATTGAGATCCCAGAGTCACAATCAGTGCATAAAGCTGAGGATCAATGTCAGAAACGATGGATGATTCCATGTGTATATAAATAATATTGCAACAATGGGCAGATAACTTGTGGGAGGGTTTCTTAGATCAGTCAGGACTTGAAAATAAAAAGAAACTTGTTGTTACTATCCAAGTCATTGGATTTCATTTGAGCGGACAATTCCTGTCACAGCTGGCCGACAGATAGGGACTTCAATTCTACACTATAACTCTGACCACGCATACACCCCCATACACATATACAATGAAAAGAAGAAAGAAGGAAAGAAAATTGATGAATAACTAAAAGCATCAAGAATGAAAAGAATGTCACGTACCTGGGTATCTTGGTCCTAAATATCCGCTGCATCTAGCCAATACCCACGGGTTGAATAGAGCGTGATCCCTGTACAGACCGAGGTTGACAGGTGCCATTGCTGCTGCGGCAGCCGCTGCTGCTGCTGATGAGGGTGGTAACACCCCAGTCCATGTTGGTGCCGTTGTAAGCGGGTGGCTGCACAATCTGACCGGTGTGAATCCGGACGTTGTACTCCGGTAGAAATCGTCCGTGTTTTGTACACATTTCAACGGATAATGAAGTCCAGCGGCACTACTGCTACTTCCAGTGCCGCCATTACTGCCGTTGCTTCCGCCACTGCCACCGTTGACCGCTGCAACGGCCGCAGCGACCGCTGCCGTCGCCGTCGGGTTCGAACCTGGAGTAGTGGGGGGAGAATGGTGATGGTGGTGGTGGTAATGTTGTGGTGGTGGTGGAGGAGGTGGCGGTGGTAGTGGTTGATGGGCAGGATTGTGTTGTTGTTGATGATGGTGGTGATGGTGGTGTTGGTGTGAGTGGTTGCTACCGTGCGGGGTTCGTTCTCTCTCCTCGGACACCAACGTCTTGTCCACAACAGTTTGTGTTGACGTTAAACCTAAGATGTGTTGTTGTGATGGGGGTGGAGACGGTGAGTGGGATTGTTCTTGTTGGTGATGCTGATGCTGGTGACGATGATGATGATGATCGTGTCCTGAATGATGACTATGATGATGATGATGGTTACTATTGCTACTACTACTGTTGTTTGTATTTATAT
>NC_068998.1:1174678-1177394 GCF_001194135.2 Octopus bimaculoides | reverse complement strand
TACTATTGCTACTACTACTGTTGTTTGTATTTATATTACTGCTGTGACTACTACTACTACTACTGGTACAATTAGTACTACTACTAATAGTAGTACTATGACTATTGTGTTGTAATTGTTGTTGTGTGTTGTGGTTGTGTGTGTGGTGGTGTGAGGGAGGGGATATACTGTTGGCCCTGGTGGTCAGGCTATAATGGGAGGTGACCACCGCTGGCGAAACTGACCGACATTCAGTCCTACTGTTTGTGTCTCCTGAACCGTGACGGTTACCGTTGGTTACCGTATTGTTCTCGCTCACCTCACTGGCCACTGACACACCCCTACTCCCAACATCTCCGTTGCTATGGTGCCTGTTGTTATGATGGTTCACCAATAAAGACGCCGACGATGATGATGATGATGATGATGACGACGATGATGGTGACGAAGATGATGAGGGTGAGGAAGAGAGCAGCGGAGAAGGTGCTGCTAGGGTCAATATCGGGATCGAAGCCCCGTTGTTATGGGCGATGGGTGGTGGAGGTAGTAAACAGACTGACTCCCTTTTACTGCTGCCCCGCTCCAAGTCCCCGCCTATCAGAGATTCGATCGTGAAACCCGTCGAACGACGAGTTGGGGCCTCGACACCAGTCATTCTGCCAACTGGCCGAAGCGGAATTTCAATTACCATGGTGACACACCTTCCTGTCACCACCCCTCCTCCTCTCCTTTGATAGCACTCACACTTGTTCGCACTCTCCTACACCAAGACCCTGCTACTTTACAAAGCTACTCCCTGTCGCCACAATAGCAAACAATAGGAGACAAAATGAGTGACCCTTTTTATATATTTGTTCAAAATTCAGGGAGAGAAATATTAGGGTTATAATAATGATTGTTGCTGTAAATTTGATGATGTTGTTCTCGTTATTGTTGTGGTATTATGTCATGATTTCTCATATTTTTTTAACACCACACCCTCCCTCCCACCCTCTCTTTCTCTTATTTTCTCAATGTAAGTACGAGTGTATAACAATATATATCTAACGTTTTTGTAGCTCTCTAGTTTAACTCTAAAGCTACGTACATTTACCTATAAATGAATAAACGTCGATGTCTATACAGACGTATATACATGTCGGTGTGTACATATGCATGTGTTGTTGCATCTATCAATTTGTATACGAATGTCCTCACTAACTCACTAGCATAAGTACCTTATACTCCCACCTTGTAAACAAACATATTTCTGGTCTTATATATATATATGTATATATTATTATTATTATTATTATTATTATACGTGTCGTATATTATATATAATCGAGAAGAGGCAAGGATAATTTATAATCTTTATAGATAATGAGTAATTATAGTTTCCAAACATTTTTGACACAAAAATAATTTTTATAAATAGCTATAGAGTTTATATTCTACCTGCTGCCAACAAACAGATAATAGACACCAAGCGTCAAGTTTTAAGCCATGGGGTAGAGTTTATCACAAGAAAGACTTGTTGAATTTGTCGTTCATAACAACAAGGAAGTCCAGTCATAAGATAAACAATAATAATGACAAAAGCAATAACAATGAAAATTAAACAAGGACAACGATGTTTTCTTATTTTTGAAAGGGAACTTTAAATCTATCAATCGAAGACAATCTGTCTGTTGCATAAAGTAAATAATAACTATATATTATTTTGTTTGAATTGGTTAATCAAGAATGCCTAAGATATCTTTCTATAAATGTGTAACAGTCATGCCTTTCCCGCGTAAAAGAAAGCATTTTAACAGAAGAACTGAAGTGAAATGGCAACCAACTTCAACCTGGATTTGGAACGGTTTGCAATTGGCCAACTCCAATCAACTCGATTTCACTGGGCTGGGAAGCTGAACGCATAACTTTCACAACGTGAACACAACCAACTTAACGACGAAACAGCAAATAATAATGATAATAATAATAATAATAATAATATCTTATAGTCTTCCTGATTAACTATGTCACCTAGTTTATATAGATTTGAATCTGTAAAGAACGATAGAATCAGAGAGTTGAAAATATATTGCGACAGGAAACCACACTTGCAGAATATTCTAAACAGACAAACCGTTAAGTAGATTCCTTCACTGGTTGTTATTAAAGGGAGTTTATAAACTAAAACTTGTGACCGTTTTTGTCCAAACTACTGAAGGAATGAGAAAACTATATAAACAAAATATAAGCATAAAATTGTTGTTGGGACTATGTAAAAATGATGGATGCCAAAGGATAAAACAATAATTGCAACTAATGTTACCGTTATTAATATTGCTATTATTATTATTTAAATTAATTAAAATTATTTCTTTTAATGATGAATACCCCGACCTTACTTTCTATCTCTCACACATTCTTCTGTTTGTATTTCTACGTGCGCCAATAAACGTGCGTGTGTGTGTGTGCGTGTGTGTTTGCTTGTGTCTAATATATAATTAAAATTCTGAACACATTCCTCTACATAAGTTCCATGGAGAGATAACAACTGCCTGCTGTTGCTTCTCACCAGGATTCTAAGATTCTGATATTCTCGATATTTTAATATTCTAATATTCTATCATAAAACGGTGTCGTTAATGTTTATGAGCCGACTTAACATTTTACATGCTTGCATATTTTCATATGCGGTGCCCCAACACGGCCACAGCCTTTGGGTTGAAGACTGTAAAAGAATATATACATGTGTGTGTGTGTG
>NC_068998.1:1171584-1174578 GCF_001194135.2 Octopus bimaculoides | reverse complement strand
TGGAATAAATTTATAAATTTCAAAACTAAAAGATTTGAATGTAAAATAGAAGTCAATAGGAAAGAAAAAAAAAAGGGGTGAAAGGGACGGATTGTGTATGATGTTTAGTGAAATAAGGGTTTCACTTTGAATTGAAACTATATTTTAGTCGAATAACTGTGTGAGGATCATAGATTGATGACGGGATGTTTAGAAAAAAAAAAGAAAAATAGACAACTAGATGGATGGATGATTCGAGGGCGGTAAGATGTATGTGTGTGCTAGAGTTTACATATTTGAGTGTATGTATATATACTCTCTTTGAGTAGGTTCCATTGCGTAAGAATGTTTCAGTAACGGTGTATAGCAATATATATAAACGAATGTGTGTGCGTGTGCGCGTGATCTCAAGGAAAATTCAAATTTCTCAAAGAAATAAAATCTTCCAGGAAAATTTTTACAAAGTTCTTTTTCCAAATATTTGTGTATATATGAATTCGCATGGACACACACACGCACACAAATATATATATATAAGTATTCTTCGGTAATCGTCTTTCTGTCAATGTCTGTGTGTAAATATATCTTTTAAAATTCTGTAGTAAAACAGTAACTACATATGTAATATATATATACGCACATGTTGTATGTATGTGTACAATATTTATTTATATACATCCTATCTTTGGATAGATCATATTCAGGTGTGTTGAGGAGGATATATAATGCAACATTATATCGGACGGAACTACACCAAATATGGTTACTTTCATAACACTTGTATAAACATTTTATATATGAATATACGTTTATCTTTTTGTGTAGGCCTGTTTGTCTATATATTTTCAGTTTATAATTTTATTAATATTAATTTGTTAATTAATTTTTAATCCAATAATCCTGATGAAGTATATTACTTTTCTCGCAATCCTTCACTTCGTTTTCTTTGAAATTTGGTTAATTCTTCAACAGAACTTCGCCATTCTTGTGTAAAGTAAGTCCAGTTAGTAGTCGAGTTGCTTGGCAAAATCTGAAATAAATAAATAAATAAATAACTTGTAGAAATAAATGAAAAATTGAAATTTTTTGAAAAATGATTCTAAGACATTTTTCTTATAGTTTAGCCCCAGGTCAGTCCAGTTCAGGCAGAGTCTGATCAAAGACTCCTATCTTTTATTCTGACATGGAGTATCAAAGACTACATTATCTTCTAATTATGTAGGGTAAGAGAATGAATAGCTACAGTTGTTGTTGTTGTTCTAGCTGACCGAAGAGGTTCTAATTATGGCCATCCCAACGTCCATTCAGTCAGTGTATCTACAAACATACTAAAGGGTGAAGGAATTTTTAATATTAGTTATGTTTGTTACACACACACACACACACACCATCAAACATGTTTGTATGCCCATATATATATATATATATATATATATATATATATATATATATATATATATAGAGAGAGAGAGAGAGAGAGAGAGAGATACATAGATAGATATACATATATATTTATGTATATACATATATATATATATGTATATATATACACACATATATATTATATATACATATTATATTATATATATATATTTATGTATATACATATATAAATATATGTATATATATATATACACACATATATTATATATATATACATATTATATATATATACATACATATATGTTTTATATATATGTGTGTGTGTGTACATATTTCGTACAGGGGGACTTATCAAAAGGATAGGTACTACATATATACACATACATAGATGCATACATACATACATACATACATACATAGACCTACATACATATACATACACTATGTATATATCATATACATATGTATATATGCATGTGTGCGTGTGTGTTCTTATGTATTAATTTATCTAAAACTCTATCGGAATTTCCCCCTGATGAATGGATTTCTAACAAAATTACAGCAATGGAATTTACACAACAAAGCCAGCAAAGAATTAAAGAATTGATTGCAGGTTGAATTTCAGAAAAGTTTTGCATATTTTCAATGTAGCGCGCACAGGTAAAAGGAACTCCCGCATCTATAAGCTTGTCTGTTGAACTCCGTCCATGTCAGTGCACCTGCCTGTTTGTCGGAAGACAATAACCGGTGGCAACACTACTTGAATGATTTAATTGTTAATTATCACATATAACAAGGAATGTAATAACACCTTGATTAGATGTGTGTATATGTGTGCGCGCGCGCGTGTGTATTAGTAAAGAATTAAACAGAATCAGGGATAAAATTATGAATTGATGGTTAAGAGGCTAAATAAAACAATATTTACACGCGAACGTATCATATTACATGTACATACAAATAGAGAAGCATACATACCTACATACATACTGACAGACAGGCAGATAGACAAATTGATAGGGAGGGAGAGAGAGAGAGAGAGAGAGAGAGAAAGAGAGAGAGAAAGAGTGACAGAGAGGGAGAGAGAGAGAGAGGGTGACAGAGAGGGAGAGAGGGATGAGAAGCGTAAAACAAACATACGTAATGTCAAGACTGTACATTCACATTATTAAGTATATAAAGTGGCTGTGTGTGTGTAAGTGTTCGCATGTGTGTGTTTGTGTGAGTGTGCATACTTACGTAAATGTGTGTGTATACCAATAATATCATATTTATATGTATTCTTTCACACTGTGAATCGGACCTCATGATGGTTTTTCTTCACAGCAAATTAACAACACGGATAAAAAACTAAAAAAAAAACTGGCTGGTTTCATTATTAATTAACAAATCGTTAAGTTCCATTTCTTTTAATTTCCCAAAATGGTCAGCGGAAGTTGTGGAAGTGACAGTGATGGTTCGATCTCGTTAACCGAACTAGCACAACGTCAACATTGGGGCCTTAGGCTACATATAACAAGGAATCAATATTTTAATTTATTCATAATCCATGGTGCATCCAGAGTTCAGCAATTATGTCAGACATATACACTTTTTATATATATATATATATATATATATATATATATATAT
>NC_068998.1:1165240-1169448 GCF_001194135.2 Octopus bimaculoides | reverse complement strand
TATATATATACATATATACATATATATATATAATATATTCTTTAAATACTTTGAATATATCTATAAACATAGAATATTTATTCCATACGAGAGTCGAATGTGATGAAGTTTTCTATTTTTTATGGTAAGAATATGGAATCATATTTAAGAAATTTCAATCGTGATATAGACGTAAAGATATTTGATATACATAGGATATTATGTTTGATATAAATGGAAGATCAATTTGACATCATTCTACATATAATATTTCATATATCATCAGATATCTTTATTTAATAAACAAAATGTAAGAGAGAGAATACTGGTAGTATTATGTTAAAATATTAAATTTCATATTCATAATGTTGAAATGTATTTGTTACTCTTAAATAATAACATTTCGTGCCATTTTTAACTGATTCAGAACAACACTACATTTACTTGTTTCTTTTTCAGTATGTCAGACTTATCCTCATTCTTCTACTAAAAACTACAACTCCGAAAGTTCCAATACGAAATCCAACATAGATAAAACATTATGTATTAAACAGTTAAAATATATTATATACTATATTATATTGTATTGTATTATATTGTATAATATAATATAATATTATATATCACAGCATAGCCACAGCAACGATAGCGACAAGTAAGACAGTAGTTAAAATATATTGGACATCGTTAAAATTTGTATTAAAATAATTAATTTAACTGAAAAATATATCTCATATAGATTAAATACCATCTTTGTTGCAGCTAAAATATTATATTCCATTCAGTTAATATTATGTAATGTGTACTTTATATGTTTCTCTCTCTCTCTCTCTCTCTCTCTCTCATATATATATATATATATATATATATATATATATATATATATATATAATGTAAATATATATATATATATATACACGCACAGATATGTGTGTATGTAAATCTAACTATATATCTATATACATACACACATACAACACACATATATGCATGTATATATATACACGCACATAGATATACATTTGATGGATTAGAATATATTCTATATGCTTAAAATGTATTTTCTCTAGATAGAATGTTATGAAGTTAAAATAAAATTTGTGTAGTTGAAATGATTATTTTAAAAATATATTTGAAATATGTTTAACAGCATATATTTAAAACTGTTTGTATAGTTACAATATTATATATTATGATGTAATTATATATACGCAACGTTATATATCATAGATGAAATATATTTCACATGACCAAAAAATGTATTTTAAAAAGTTAAAATATTATATTTATTACAGTCCAAATAAAACTTATGGATTTGAAATAAATATCATATATTTAAAATATTAAGTTATATGCTTAAAATGAATTTTATATTGTAAAAATAACACATCTCATATAAATAATATATTCCATTTCTCAAATATTTCTAAAATGTAGTAAAAATATTTTACCTGATAAAGATTTAAATAAATTTTGCAAAGGCAAACCAAGACATACTTAACATACATGTACACGATCTTTATCGTTTCTCTAAAATAAATAATAATAAATTATAATAAATTTATTAATAACATCTACTAACACATTTTCTCTACAGAAAACATGTGAGAAGTTCCAGATTATTTGAGGATATTCTATAATATTGATTTGAAAGTAATTAACGCTGATTGTCAACGTTAATTAAAAATAATGGGCCTAATTGCAAATATTATCTGACAGTTAAAATGTTTGTCTATCACTTTTTCACACACAATCTCTCATTATCTCAACTTCAATACATAACATACATACATACATACATACATACGCATATATATATATATATATATATATACACACACAAATACGCACAAAAAACATACACATAAAAGATGAGTAAAAACTGGAGAGTAATTTGATTCCTTCTATCACTGCTCAAAATATCAGATTACCTCTCCAGGTAAGATTAAATGATTAAACATGGCAAGAAATTCAGAATAGCCGCCGAGATTATCGTCAGTTGTCTTATATGCATTCTTCTACTGGAACTGAGCGCAGTCTTTATTTCATTCGGTACTACAACTCTTTATTTATTTTATCTATCTACACTCATATACATGTGTGTGTAGTATGCGTGCGTGTATGTGTGTGTGTCTGTGTGTGTGTGTGTGCGCGCGCGCACGCGTATATGTGTGAGTGTGTGTATAAGTAAATATATGTAACTATATATATATATTCGCCTGGATTTACTGCTCCGAATTATGGTCAGCAAAGAGCGTCAAATGAGCAGTTGAGGCATCCCAACGCTACTTTACCAAGAAAATTGACTCAGTGCAACAAATGAGTTACAGGAAGAGGCTAAAAGAACTGGGGGAGACGTGAAAGATACGCAGTGTGTGCGTGTGCATGCGTGTAGATGTGTGTATATATATATATATATAGGTGTTTATATATATATGTATATATATATATATATATAAATTTTATTCAACGTTAAGATTTAAGAAAAATAATTTTACATTCATCTGAAGGGTGACTCCATATCTTTGTAGAGCACAAATTTATAATTCTTTAACAAGAATTGTATTGGCAGTCCGAAGATGGTCTAGAGAACCGAAACTTCGAATACAATGTGAAAAAACTATTCTTGCTAAAGGATAATGAACACACACACACACACACACACACACGCACACACACAAATGGAAAATCATTGTCTAGCACCCAACTTTGGTTATTGAAAGCTATGCCAATCACCGAACTGGACGCCACTGCATAGAGTCAAAGAAACTGCCTTCTCTGTCCAGAGTAAGGGCCCAATCCTGTACAGCTAAGAGATCAAAGGTTGACTCGATTTCAGTACCTTGCTAGAAGGCCACAAAGATCTAGAAAGAGTGGACATGGATGTGTGCGAAGAACATTTAGACAAATTTTTATCAGAGACACCTGAGGAACCAACAGCGCAGAAAGAAACGCGAAGAAGGGCAGCTTTGATCAACTCACTATTTTACCAGGACCGATTCCGGAGATAGAGCCGTTAATTGATAATAAAATTTAGCAAGTATTAACACTAATGGCTGTTGTCCCAGCATGGCAAAAACTTTGGGCTGAAACCAGCAAACCTGTTGCAAAATACACAAATCAAACGCATATGTGTGTGTGTGTGTGTGTGTGTGTGTGTGTGTGTGTGTGTGTGTGTGTGTGTGTATATATATATATATGCATATATATATATATATATATACACACACATATATGTGTGTGTGTGTGTGTGTAAGAAAATGAGATGACAAAGGAATAAGTGAATAACTTATGAACTTCATTGTCTTACTGCTGTTTCTGCTATGGGATGTAGTGGACTCATAACTGAGTACCTGAATAATACCTTACAGTTAGCCTAATAGACGTCGTAAGATTTTGACGGCTGGTAAGATCAAACATTTCCTTGTAGAATAGATTTGGTACGCTACTTAAACGTATTGACTAACCTTTAAATTTATGTTCGAATATTTGTGTGTAAAATGAAAACAAACACACACACACATATACATACATACACACACATATATATATTCTTTTACTGTATCAGTCATTTGACTGTAGCCATGCTGGAACACGGCCTTAAATGGTTTTAGTCTAAGAAACCAACCTCGGGACGCACTCTTTGTAAGCCTAGTTACAAAGATAACTACATATTATATAGATATAAACATGTACATATATATATAAGTATACGTACATGCATAAACACATACATACACGCACACACACATATTCGCCTAGGCATTGCGGAACTAAGAACCTATTGTAGAACCCAATATGCATATGTGTTGGACGAGAAAAGAGCAGCAAAAATAAAAAGAGATGCCAAAGGAAAGCGATGGTTATGCTATGAATTCCATTAGCTTACAGCTGTTTCTGCCATAAGATGCAGTGGACTCCTGGTTGAGTGCCTGATGAGCATCCAATAGCTTCATCGGAGCCTCGAATGTGAAATGTAATTTCTTTGAGAAAAAAAGAATTTTATTTGTGCAGGGAAGGGTTTAGCAGTGAGAAGGTCAGTATTGATGTATAGAAAAAAAATACAGGTCCAAAAGGCAATCAAATTTACAAGTGGAAAAAATATATGCATATATACACGCAGGCACGCACTCATCATTAATATAAAACATAATACAAAATAATATAATATAAATATATATATATATATATATATACACATGCATACATACATATATGTGTGTGTGTGT
>NC_068998.1:1164682-1165230 GCF_001194135.2 Octopus bimaculoides | reverse complement strand
TAAATATATATATATATATATATATACACATGCATACATACATATATGTGTGTGTGTGTGCGTGTATTAATAAAAACAGCCAGTTGCAATGTTAGACAGTAAAGAAGAATTATAGTCGTCAACTAAACGTGACTAAAAGAGTCAAGACAGCTACATTGCTGGATATAAGAGGTAAAATCCTCCAATGCTGTTATAATGCACATAAAATATAACTCTGCGAGGGGGCTTCAATCGCTCCGAACACCGGACCGAGTATTTCCTAGACTGACTGGTCAGTTTCGGATATTTCCGTAGCCATCGTCAGTAAGCTGGTCCGAGCTGGCCCTACTGACGATGGCTATGAAAATAGCCAAAAGTGAGCGGTCAGTCTAAAGAATTTTCGGTTCAGAGCTCGAGGTGTTTGCAGCCCCTATTAGTGTATATGTTACGTGCATTGTAACAGCATTGGAGGATTTTAGCTCTTATTTCTAGCAATATAGTTGTCTTGACTTCCTTAGTCACATTTAGTTGACGACTATATATATATATATATATATATATATATATAT
>NC_068998.1:1158876-1161941 GCF_001194135.2 Octopus bimaculoides | reverse complement strand
ATATATATATATATATATATATATATATATATAGCAAAAACTTCTTTCTGTTTCCGTCTATGAAATCTACTCTCAAGGTTTTGGTCGGGCCGAGCGTATAGCAGAAGACACTTGGCCATGAAGTGGGACGGAACCCAAAAAGCGTGTGATCAGGACGCAAACATCACAACCGTACTCACGCACAGAATTTCACTCTTAGACGCA
This sequence comes from Octopus bimaculoides, assembly GCF_001194135.2. Lineage (NCBI taxonomy): Eukaryota > Metazoa > Mollusca > Cephalopoda > Octopoda > Octopodidae > Octopus > Octopus bimaculoides. The sequence continues at coordinate 1,161,737 of NC_068998.1, read as the reverse complement.
TATATATGCAACAAGGTCTCACCAAACTACTAGAAGCTCAAACAAGATTTCAAATCTTTCCGACATTGTGGGCTCAGGTTGAGTCCCACTGCGTGGCACCTTGCGTATATGTCTCCTATTACAATAGCCCCACGTCACATGTATGTATGTATGCATGCATGCATGCATGCACATTTACATTCATACATTACGTACTTTCCTGTATACTTATAAAATTATATATATATATATATATATATACATACGAATATACATATACACACATAGATGCATACACACTCACATACATATTTGGTCATCCCATAAATAATGCGTTTTTTTGTGTGCAATAAAGGCAACAGTGCAACGGAAAGTGCGAGGGATATTAATGCAGTATATGGGGATCGGACAATAAGTGTAAGCCAGTGTCAATGGTGGTTCCAGAAATTCCGGGCCGGAAACTACAGCCTTGAAGACGAAACTCATCCTAGAATATCTGTAGAGATCGACGATGACGTTCTGCAAACCCTGGTGGAACAATATCCCATCATAACTGTTGAGGAACTAGCAGAGAAGCTTGGATTTCGTCATTCAACCATTCATTGACACCTATGTGCCATCGGAAAAGTCAGCAAATTGAGTCAATGGATTCCTCACAAACTTTCCAAGTCTAATCTCATGCAGAGAGTGAATGTGTGCTCTTCTTTGCTGTCACGTCTCACGAATGAACCTTTTTTAGACTGAATGGTAACTGGTGACAAAAAATGGGTTCTCTATAAAAATATCAAGCACCGAAGACAGTGGTTGGGGAAAGAAGAAACACTGGCAGCCCAGGCTAAAGGAGGTCTTCACCCATGTAAGGTGTTGTTATCTGTTTGGTGGGATATGAAAGGTGTAGTCCTCTTTGAACTTTTAAACCGAAACCAAAAGATAACAAAGGAGATCCACTGCAAGCAGCTTGAGCGGCTTAAGTCAGTGTTAGAAGAAAAATGACCATCTTTGGTTTCAAGACGAAAGGTGTTCTTCCATGCTCGGTCACATACAGTGAGGATGACATTCCAAAGGCTGGAGCAGTTTGAATGGGAAACGATGCCCCACCGACCATATTTGCCGGACATTGCTCCATTTGATTATCATTTATTCCTCAATCTTCAAAATCATTTGGACGGAAAAAATATGAATGCTGTAGACAAGGCCAGAACAGTAGTGAAGGAGTATTTTTTGACAAGTGAATTCTGTAAGAGGGTCCTTGCAAGTCTACCAGTCAGATGGAAGAGCATTGTAGAAAATGAAGGAGAGAATATTTTAGATTGAAAAAGAAATTTATCTTAATTTTAAAAAATTAAAGAAGTATAAAAAACCCGCATTATTTATGGGATGACCCAATACATTCACACATACGCAGATACCTTATTTATCAGAACAATGAAGTCATTGTCTACCGCTCCACAACTGATATATTTCTCGAATTCTCAATAACCACCCACATGTATTTAATTTGTTAGAAACACATTAGACATCCGATATGAGTTACACGAATTATGAGACTCGCGTTATACAAGTAGCAACGAACATTTAATTTCAGCACCGTTTTTTTTTATATATATAATTACATAATGTAATTTTTATCATACACTTGCGTTATGTAGTTACATTCTCTGCATTTATTCTGTATTTATAACTTGAATAATCACGCACAGCCATATATACCCATATCTATCTATCTATCTATCTTTGTATCTAACTATCTAAATAACTGATTAACTCACTTAGAAATCAAACAATCTCTCCCGCTTGATAGCTGTTAGTGTATTTATCTATATATTTATATACACGTAGACACGCGCGCGCGCGCACATACGTATGTATGTATGCATGTAAGTATATATATATTCTCCCATATATATATATATATATATATATATATATATATATATATATACATGTACTATATATCATATAACAGATATGTATTATATGTAATATATACTCTATATTGCATATCATATATACATATAAATGTATATATCTATATCTATCTATCTATGTATATATATATGTATATATATATATATATATATATATATAGATAGATAGATAAATGAAAAGAGAGACGCGTAGGTAAGAGATAGCGATTAGTATGTAAATTACTTAACTATTATTCGATCTACAGAGATATCTGCCAATAACTATTTATCTCTATGTAGCTATCTTAAGATCTGTTAGTGTATATGTACATGAACGTTTGCATTTACACACACCTGCATGTATGTATAAATATATTTACATTTATATAAGTTGAAATTTACTGAAAAACAGGAGACGAAGACAGGTGTATAAACGACAAGCAGATACATATATTCAGACCGACATATGTACGAGAGCGTGCCGAAGGGTTCCTCATTCTGGGTAAAGGACAATACAGCAGGATCAGATAATTTCGATTTTATTCAACTTATTCCCCTCTCAGATTCACGCTCTTATAGCAGTGGTCCCTCAGTTTTTATAAGCCCTGTTGGGCCTCCAGCTAGGCCTTTCGTGGTACCCTTAAAGCAAGGAACTTTTCAGCACCCCTCATACGTATGTAAATTAAGTAGACACGATTTTTCCTTATTGGAATGCTTAAAAAGAAATTTCAACAAAATTAGAACCATCAGTACGAAAATAGATGTGTGTGTGTGTGTGAAAAGCGAGTGATTGAGAAATGACTGGTAAACAATCGTAATTTTTGTTCCAAAATTGAATAATTAGCCTTCTCTTGTTCATACTAATGTTTGCAAGCGCGCACACACACACACACACACGCACACACAGAGACAGATACAAATATTTGTATGTACACATATATATTTATATATATATATATATATATATATATATAT
>NC_068998.1:1155453-1158482 GCF_001194135.2 Octopus bimaculoides | reverse complement strand
AAATACATATATTTCATATAAACATATTCACACATTCAAATATTTACATGTACGCACATACATATTGAACTGTTGATCTATTTCACTCTCTAACCGTATCTCACTGTTTCTCTCACGCCCTTTCTCTCCCCTTCTAACATTTATAGAAATATTAAAAAATCTATGTGTGCTTCTATGAATGAGATAATTATATATGTATATATGTGTATGTATATATATTTGTAAATAGTAAAGAATTACTGCAGACGTTTACCGGTTTGCTCTCAGGTATTCAGAATAGGTTGTTCTTCAACAGTTAATATATAAATCCAATAATATTCTTATAAGAAAAGAATTAAGAGATATATTCCGTTGGATAATCCTAAATATATTATCTGAACCATAAAGGTTTCCGGGAATATATAATGTCAACAATAATAATAAGGACTATCTCGGAGTTGCGATATATATATATATGTGTGTAGCTTTATATATACAGTTTTATATAGACCTACACATGTGTAAGTCTATGTAAAGTTGTATATATAGAACAAGATTCAAAAGGTAATGCTGTGCAACGTCTTAATAATCCTCAATATTATCATTGTTGATTATACATACATATATATATATATATATATATATATAAACAATTATATATGTATGTATGTATATCAGTTTAACTGAGTTAGAGGTTAAAATAACCGTCCAAGGGATAGAAGTATCCATTACACAAACGGTATATTACCTATGTTTAATCATGGCCATACATATGCAAGCATACTATTCTCATAAATTATAGGGAAAAAAGACTAGGGTAGACATGGGTTTATCAAGGATCAAAATTTTAAGAAAACAGAAAGTTTGTTTTCTTTATATGTGTGTGTGTGTGTGTGTGTGTGCATGTTTGGTGTATGCATGCATGTATGTATGTATACAGGTTTGGTGATGCAACAGGAAAATAGAACAGGACTCATGAGTATTGTGTATATATATATTTTTTAATATTTACAGCAGAAGCAGGTCTGAGATTTCGTGCATTGGCACCTATTGCAACCAGTGTGAGAGTTTGATAAAAGCCAACGAATGAAACTCACTCTGTTACTTCTGCTAAACATTAATATACATACATAATACATATATATATGTATAGAGACATACACACACATTCGCCTAGTTATAAGGGAATTTCCTGCCAATAAGTTTGGAATGTAAACTGTGCACACACACACACACACACCGTGTTTCGACTCTAAATGAAACTGACCCGAGGTTTGGGATTAGATAATCTTTGAATTGGGACGGGATTAAGTCTGTAAAATACTCACTAAAGTAATCATGTCCATCATAGTCGATGTACTCCTGTACTCGGTGAATAAATTACCGAGTACCAACCAGGAAGCCTTATTTGTTTGATAATTAACACATACACACAGGTAGCAAGGTGCTCTGTATTCTCCCTCTCTATTTATATATCATTTGTATTATATATATATATATATATATATATATACGTGTGGGATGACGTATGCCTGTATATTCATACTTGCATATCATACATACATGCATATGAGTACAAATGCATACAAATGTATGTGTATGTGCATATACACTCGTAAACATTAATCCACATATTGAAGTCGAGACGAACAGTGAAAGTGGGTGTGCATGTAAGTGTGTCTATGTGTGTGCGTGTAAGTGTGTATGTATATGTGTGAGCGTGAAAGTGAGAGAGGGAAGAAGGAGAGAGAGAGAGAGAGAGAGAGTGAAATACAAACGTTAAATAACATCGTTATGCGAATATGTAAAGTGATACTATATGATAATAATAATAATGATAATAATAATAAACAGCAATTAATATATATATATATATATATATATATACATATATATACCCACGTTTTCAATAATAAATTTCCTTCGTTCGTATTAAATTCTTCCGTTGTTGTTGTTGTTGTTGTCAAAGAGATTGGTTCTTTGGTTAAATTTCAGAATCTGTTGTATGACAACCTGAGCGTCCGATTGGTGTCCCGCTCCAAAATATATTCACAACGACCGTACAATACACTCTCCAAATGTCGTCCATATTTCTTACCTACTACTTCATACTAATATTACTATCACGACTGCAGCTACTACTATTACTACTACTACGACTACTACGGCTACCGCTACTGCTGCTGATGCCTTTGCTGCTGCCGCAGAAGGTTTGTTTATTTAGTTTTGTGTAGTCCCGGTCAGTCCAGCAAAAATCTTAAACTCACGTCTTTTTGTTTTGTTTTGCTTTGTTTTGTGTTTAGGAATAGTGTATCAAGGATTCCATTAGCCAATGTTATATTCCTTTTTGTTGCTGCTTTTTTTTATTCTTTCTTGGAACTGCTCAATGGGTGCAACTTCAAATGAATTTGACTGCTGTTTCTAGCAGATCGTGCAAACAAGAAAAATTCTCTTTCACGAGGATTCGATTTTGCGATTGTTGTTGTTGTTGTTGTTGTTGCGTGATATATTTCTGCTGCCCTGAACCATCTCTCTGCTCGTTACTGGTTGCTACTGCTGCTGCTGCTGCTGTTCTAGACACAAAGCAATTGCCACAGCTTGTTGCTCCCACTGACGACATTCCTGTTGCAATACATTTGTTTAAAAAAAACCTTTTAAAGTTTTTCTTTTCTTTCCTCATTTTTCATTCAGTTTTCTTTTTGTTGTAGCTTAATTAGATATCAGCAAGCATTAATTAATAATTTCGATGTCTTCTTACATCATCAACTGTGCACGTCTTCCTGTATATATTTTACTCTCTGACAAGATTCCGTCTAGAAAGCACAACGCCGTTGGTTCCTGTATTATATTACAAATTCAGCGACACACACACAAAAAAAAAAAAAAAAATAGGTGTGTAACAACATTTGTGTGTGTGACTGGTTCAGAATTTTGCTTTCAAATTGCCAACGTAATTTGCATTAAGATGTGTTCGTTAATATGCACACATACACACACACATATATATATTTATAAATAGAGAAAGAGAGAGAGAGAGAGGGGGAGGTCGT
>NC_068998.1:1153314-1155278 GCF_001194135.2 Octopus bimaculoides | reverse complement strand
TATATATATATATATATATATATATATATATATGTATATATATATATATAATCTGTTATGCATAAATAAATGTACGCGCTTTGTATGTTGTAGTTGTGTGTAAGTGTCCGTTGTTTGCTAATACATACCTGAGATTGTAAATGTGTATATATATATATATATGCACCAGTCTTTCGTCTGCCAGGTTGTATGTGTGTGTATGTGTGTGTGTGTGTGTGTGTGTTTGCGTGAGTTTTTAATAATTTTCGTGCGTATATATATTTGGGTTATGTATATATGTAAGAGAGAGAGAAAGAGAGAGAAAAACAGGTGCGCGCTCGTACACACGCACCTCTATTGAAAGTAATTAGTCGCAACAGTAGCAGCAGTAGTATTTGTAGTAACAATATAGTCAAAACCACACACATACACGTGTGTGTGTGTGTGTGCGTGCGTGTGAGAGAGAGAGACGGACAGAAACAGAAATAGTGTGTGTGTGTGTGTGTGTGTGTAACACAGTCTCTTTCCCTGATACCACGTCAGTCTACTGTGTCCAATTAAAGCTCTCACTAACTTTAAACGCACATTAATAACTCTACATCCCCTTCCCCTCCTCTTTCTTCCTCACTCTATCACTCTCCTCCTTCTCTCTCTCTCTCTCTCCCCATCACTCTCTACTTCCCTCGCTCATTATATCTCTCTATGTTCTCTTTGCTTCCTGTAACTCCTTCTTATCGTCTGTGTGGGCGGGGCTTCCACTGCCACCGCTACTAGCGCTACCACTACAATAATAATAACCACTCAGACTATTTCTTAACCCCCACCCCACTGCCGCCTTATGTTTTGTCTTTGTGTCTCTCTCTCTAACTCCCTTTTCGTCAACACCGCCTCCTCCACCACCACCGTTATTACCATTCCACGTCAATTAACGCCGACATAATCACGTTTCTGATTGGTCTAAACTGGAAGTCATCAACCACGCTACTTACTTCACAACTTCCCCTCCTACCACTCCCACTATTGCACACGGAATCGCTCTTCCTCCCACCACTACTTAATTACATTAATACGTTATTTCTTTACCCTTTCTTTCTCTCCTTTTGCCTCAACAAACCTCATTAACAATTCTCCTTAGTTTACCGCCAGCCCCTCACATCTCCCTTTTGCTCTCCCTTCTCTTTCCGCCCCCCCTCTCTCTCTCTCACCCACTCTCATAGTTTTTCCTTCTATCCATTTATTTATCATTGAATTGGTGTATGTATGTATGTATGTATGTGTGTGTATGCATCAACTTAAATAAAAATAAGTATATATACACACGTGCGCGATGCGAATATACGCATATAATAAATATAGCTATACATGTTCTGCAAGATATTATGTATATATAAATTGTATCTGTATTTGTCGGTCTATCCATCGATATACGTACATGCATATATACATAAACACACACATACATACACCCATATACATTACATACCACACATATAATTTTCGCATCGTTTCTGTGCAATAAAATAAAATTCTAAACACACACATGCATTCAGCAGGTACACACCAGACCGTCACACGCGTACACAAACCGACACGTAGACATTCACACACCATCAAATACACTAATACGTGTGCGCGTACACACATGGACAAACGCGCGCGCAAGCGCACGTACGCACACACACACTCACAATTACAGGTATACATCTATTATTTCGCCCGGTATTACAGCACCCATCCATCTATCTATCTATCTATCAGTCAGTCTATCCATTTCTGTCTACCCCTCTCTCTCTCTCTACACCTCTCTGTCTACCATTTCTGTCTACTCCTCTGTGTGTGTGTGTGTGTGTGTGTGTGTGTGTGTGTGTGCATCCAGCTGGCCGTCTGCACTTTGTCACCATCCTGGTAATGTGCACTTGGAAAGAGGTATCATCCGTGATTTCGATACCCAGGTCCCGCAATGATTTAGGTTCTGAGATTGTAAC
>NC_068998.1:1147439-1152200 GCF_001194135.2 Octopus bimaculoides | reverse complement strand
TGCTGCCATAATCCTTGCCTTCAGTTCATCTTCGGTGTTAAAAGGAGATTTGTTGGTCTTTCACTTAACTGTGCCCCACACATAACAATCAAGGGGGTTGCAGTCTGGGGAGTTAAGTGGCCAGATGTTAGGGGTGAAGTGGTCGCAGAAATTGTCTGACAGCCATGACTGGGATTTCCTACTTGTGTGGCATGGTGCAGAGTCCTGTTGCCAGACATAGGGTCTTCCAGCCGCCACCCTCTTCACCCAGAGCAGCACTACCTCCTCCAGGCACTTGGTGTAGGCATCCGTGTTAAGTCTGAGGCCATGTGGGAAGATGAATGGAGGCATAACGTCACCATCATTAGTGATCACTCCAAACACCATCATGTTGACTGGATATTTGATATTTATCACTCTGTACACGTTTTCGGGACACAGCAAGCCAACAGTTGTTGTGTGTTCACCATCTGATCTTGGCAGAAATTTTTCTTGTCTGAGAAAAACCAAAGCATGCTCGGGTGGAGAGGATGCTTGATTTTGTTGAAAAGCTTCGTAGCGAGGTCTTTCCTCTTGTCCTTGATGGCTTGGGATAAAAATTGTCCTTCTTATCCTTGTATGAGGAATCCCGTATGTCTTCATACACTACCTGCCTGATAATAATAATAATAATAATAATAATAATAATAATAATAATAATGTTCCATGTCCCTGGCGAATGGACCTGTCTGATCAGAACGATCAGAGTGAGTCTTCCGAGCTGCTATGCCTTCGCAATGACTCATTCAACTCTAAACGAATCCTCTGCACTGTCCTCAGATTGCCTTCCAAACACTATGAAATGTTCGTACTGGAGTTTCAGGCGCGAATAACAAGCAATATAGCATGTCGTTTCCAAATTTCTGGCTGAGTGAATTGCATCATGATGATGTTTTTATTCCAGACGGTGCCCAACTGAACTTACTATACTGCGTAGTCGGCAAAATCAAAAACAAACAATGCGCATGTGCGAAATTAAAATATAAAATGGCGACAACTTACCCATCGCACCTGTATTATATATATATACATACAGAAAGAGAGAGAAAAGGGAGGGAGAAATAGAAACAGAGACGAGAATGAGAAACATACGTACAAACCTTTTACTCCATAGATATGCACTCACGCACACACGTACGTTAACAGAGGCAATTGTATCCCGAAGCTAAACCTTAATACGTCGCATTCAAAATGGCCTCTTCATTTAGTGTGTTAACGGACGCCATTAATATCTAATGTCTCGTTAATCTGATCATTGTTTTTTTTTTCTTTCTTTTCTTTCGTCTTTCTGATTACTTACTTCAACATTATCGTTGTTATATCAACAATACACTGACCTAACGCTGTTATCATTATTGTAATTACTCTCATGGTTATAAATGAAGATGGTGTGTCTACAAAATATAATTGAGACTAATTTGGGAAGTCTGAATGAAATCTTATCTTTTGTGATATTAATTCTGTCACCTTTGCTTGGATTCTGGTGGTCGGTAAAACTTTGTATGGAGACCTTACCAAACCACATTTTGGTCATGGTTTTACTCTATCTCACTTTCTCTCTTCCTCATATATTTGTAGTGTTTGATCCCTGCACTCCAAGTTTATGCCCCCTTAATTCGGTGCCATCATCAAACCGGTCGATTTCTTTATGTCTCTCTCTCCATCTTTCTTTCTCTCTCTCTTCCACTCTCCCTCTCGTTTATTTTCATCTTTTCCAATTCATTCAAAATCTCTCTCTCTTTCTCTCTCTTCTTTCTGCATTCTCTCTGTTTCTCTCTCCCTATTTCTCTCACTGTCTATGTTTCTCTCTCTTTCTTTATCTCTCTCTCCCCCTCTCTCCTTATCTGTGTAAGTTATCTGGTAGGTGTGTCTAAGTTATCTGGTCACTATCCCGTAAGTGTTGTTTAAATGTCAAATGCTAAATTCTAAATGAAGTCAAGAGTTCAATCCTTGGGTTATCCCTATTCCAGTGGAACAAGGAAAGGACATCAGAAATCAAGAGAATAACTAAAGAGAGCAATCTATCCTTATGGATTTAATAAAAGGACCTCTTCGAATTCCAAAGGAAATCATCAAACACGAGAGACACCTCAAAAAATTCTTGAGGAGACAACCTGTGACCACAGCCAGAAGGAAGCTATTTGTCTGAATGTATCAGTGCGCAAAATAACCAGTCATTGTTAATGGATTCATCTTTGGCAGTAGTTTTTCTGTGCCTATCACTCACTACTCGAGCAATATATATTAGGCCGCTATTTCTAGTATGCCGCTTTGTGCAAACTATTGTTGATACAGTGATATTGTGGTTAAGACGCGGAGTAGTCCCTGTCATGCGCACTCGTAGCTTGCAACAGATGCTTTATGTTTGTGATGATCGTGTATCAACCTAAGTAGAGCAATGAAATCTTTAGCGAAACTTTAACTTCTGGTAAAAGGAATAATTAAATCCTATGTGTATTGAGCATTTTGTCTGTTTGTCGTTCACACACACACACACACACATTTATATTATTTAGTAACAGTTTGAATCACCTCCATTCAGTATAACGTTTCGTGGGCTCGTCAACTGAACCGAGCTGTTCAGGCTTAGAGTAACCGAACCCCGAAGAGCAAGGATCGTTTCATGCACCTACGAAACATTATGCTGCATGGAACCGATTAAACTTGTTTTTAGATAATATATGCAACTCCCACTCCTTTCGTTTTTTTTTTGTTTTTTTTCCCATGTTTTCTCATAGACCAGCGTCCTCGTTTTCGGAATACATCTGACGTTTTGCACTGAGCCTGAAAGTTACATCGCTTCTTAGAAATATCAGCCATTTTAATAAGATCTTAAAGCTTGAAGCTATTAGTGACTTTTTTTCTAATTAGACATGCACGCGCGCACGCACACATACATACACACACACACACACATGTATATTATGTATGTATATCTATATGTATGTATATATATTTATGTATATTATTCTTTGTATATATGTAAATAAAGTATGGCTGTCTGGTAAAAAGCTTGCTACCCAACCACACATTTCCAGTTTCCTCTGTGCGGCACTTTGGGCAAGTGTCTTCCACTATAGCCTCAGGCCAACTAAGTCTTGTGATCGGATATGGTAGACGGAAACTGAAAGAAACCCGTCGTATTTATTTATATGTGCGTGCGTGCGAGTGTGTGGTGTGTGTGTTTGCGTGCATGTGTGTGTGTGTGTGTGTGTGGTGTGTGTGTGTTTTTTTTGTCCCCCACAACCGCTTTCCAACCGGTGTTCATGTGTTTACTTTCCCGTAAACTAGCGGTTCGGCAAAAGAGACCGATAGAACAGGTACCGGGCTTTAAAATATAAGTGCCGAATCGAATCGTTTGACTAAAATTCTCCGCACCAAGGCTGTAGTCATGTGACTCAAACAACTAAACGATAGAAGTTAAAAGACACGCACACGCACACGCACACACACACACACACACACAATGTATGCTTTATTGTAGCTGAAGAGGCTTATTATCATCACGGAAATGTTAATAAACGGTTATTTTTATTAAAATTACTGTTTCACGAACAATTTTAAGATATACTACTATATCTGCTTAATGTTATCAACGAGTCGTTGTCTTCTTAAAGGTCGCTTTCGAAAATGTTCACAATAAGCGGCTTCGACTGCATATTGTATAAATAATATTTTACATGTATTTATACGTAATATACAAAGCAACATCTAAGACTTTTCGATCGGTTTATGGGCGTATAAGAAATTAATGCACTTATCTATCTATGATTGGATCTATTGATCCCAACTATCAAAATCGATAGATCAATAAGTTGGCTTTAATCATTGTTTCAGCTTATGGATTCTCCGTGACGAATCCTGCTGTAGTGTTGACACCATCATTGCTTAAACTGCTTTCATTGTCCTCTTGCCAGTTGAAATATATTGTTTATTGAACCCCGAGGCCAATCTGTGATCGATACGCTTGTTAAACCGAAGCTAATGGTCAGTGATGCAACAGACGTTACAAAGATGGACATCAAATGCTGACGATTGTTATCACTTACGACTGTCCGTAAAGACATGAGACACGAATCAGAAAATCTGTCTCGGGGGCAAAATGCCTGAGTTATACACACACACACACACACACACACACACACACACGGAAATATATGTGTATGCACACATATATACACACACACTCATACATACATACATACATACATACATCTATGTATGTGTGTACATTTGTAATATTTTTGGACTAACAGGTATATGTCGATTAGTGTGTTGAAGTGTTGAGTAAAGCACTGACACAGTTTGGGGTACCTGGTGTCATCCACGGTTGCGGTATCTTTCCGTTGGCTCTGCTTCAGGAATTCCGTAGTGTTAGTCAAGATGATAATAATAATAATAATAATAATAATAATAATAATAATAATAATAATAATAGATTCTTAGGTAACGAGAAAATGGATTCGATATTAATGCTTATTTTGTACAATGTAAAAATAAGTATATATACACACGTGGTATATATAATACCACATTGATTACATTGTTAATATATAATATAAATAATATATATATATATATATACACACACACACACACACAAACACGCATGTGTATATATGCATTTGTGTATACGTATATGTGAGTGTGTGCATGCACGCGCACTCTTGCACTCACATACACACATGTATGTATGTATGTATGTATATATATATATATATATATATATATATATATATATAT
>NC_068998.1:1143831-1144839 GCF_001194135.2 Octopus bimaculoides | reverse complement strand
TATATATATACTTTATTTAAAAGCAGCAGAAATATAACAAAAAAACCGTTACTCTGAGTTTCACGTTCCCGTTCATCGGACAGTTTTCTGCTGCTTTTAAATAAAGCATATTACTCTACCTCTGGTATTTGAGTACTCTTTTTTCCACCTTGTTGCACATTGCATGTGCTTACTCCGGTGTATCTATATATATATATATATATGCGGGAACACTCATCTAAGCATTATGTCATTATATTTGTATTGACTCACCATAATGCTTATACAAATTTGCATTATGACTGTTACTTGTCAGTTAACATCGGACATTATATTCATTACATCAAATTTGCAGCCGGACGGCAATCATCAGATATTTTACCAAATAAGAATTATGATTTTCAATACTGCAACAATCGTTTTCGATTGATACGTCAATCGATCATTTGTGGACGGCAATAAAGAAGACGAAATGGAAAATCAGCAATATCAACGATGAACTAAAACCGTTTCTCTAAAATATCCCACGCATTCGGTTGTCTTTAATTTGTTTGTGAGAGAACGGCTCAACAAGGTAGTCGGGGTTATGCTTTCTTTTATGTCTACGAAGAAACAGGGGAACTGGAATTTCAAACTTGCCACATAAAGAATACACGGAATATTGACTGGAGGTTTTTCCTCGTGGGGCATCTAGGTGTATTGAGGACTACTCAACTCGTTAGTACACACACGCACATACATACACACATGCGTACACACACGCTCACACACACTACACGCACATATGATATATATATATATATATATATATGTTATATATACGTATGTGTGTGTCTGTATGTATGTTTGTATTGCAGTTTTCTGTAAATTCTGAAAATCAGTTATTTTAGAATATATCATTCATGCGTGTGTATGCGTATGTAGTTGTGTGTATGTATGTGTGTGTGTTAGTGTGTGTACACACGCGCGTGTGCGTGTGCGGATGCGTGTGTGTGTGTGTGTGTGTGTGTGTGTGTGTGTGTGTGTGTG
>NC_068998.1:1139047-1141006 GCF_001194135.2 Octopus bimaculoides | reverse complement strand
ATGACATGTCTCATTGTAATATTTCATTTTTCAGAAGGAAGTTGGAGTCTGATGGATACAAAATTAGTTGACCTGGGCAGAATTTGAACCTAGAACAAAAGAAATCGCAACTGTCTGTAAGTCACATTTAATCCATCTTTCTTGCCGAATCATCGGCCTCATATGAATAATAATAATAATAATAATAATAATAATAATAATAATAATAATCCTTTGTAGTATAGGCACAAGGCCTGAAATTTTAGGGAAGGGGACTAGTCGATTACATTGATCCCCAGAGTATCACTGGTATTTAATTTATCGACCTCAAAAGGATGAAAGGCATAGCCGACTTCAGCGGAATTTGAACTCAGAACGTAAAGACGGACAAAATGCTGCTAAGCATTTTTTACCGGCGTGCTAACGATTTTGTCAGCTCGCCACCCGCCATGATGATGATGATAATAATAATAATAATAATAATAATAATAATAATAATAATAACAACAAGAACACTAACAACTGTAGCAGTGGCATCGAAAACAGGATTTTCTATTTCAGTAAAAAACAATAAAGCGAAGGTGATGATGATGATGATGATGATGATAAGGGTTGTGGAGTTAGGGGCCCCATTGTTTGTCCCAATAATTCTGGTAAAGGAGGATTGAAACGTGTAATCGCAAAATGTGAGTTACTAAAATATAGAATATGGAATTGAGTATTTGTCATAAGGTATAAAAATATGCGAACACACACACACACACACATGACGGGGTCCTTTCAGTTTCCGTCTACCAAATCCCCTCACAAGGCTTGGGTCGTCCTGAGGGTATATATAGTAGGGGACTCTTGCCCAAGGTGCCAAGTACATACATACATACATAAAAACATACATACATGCATACATACATAAATGTGGAGTTAACACCGAAGATATTATCCACATCATAAGCAGTTGTACGAAAAAGTTGTCACGGTATCATCTGCCGATGGGACATGACGTTGTAGCTAGGACACTCTATAATGAAATCCGTGGGAAGGATAATCCCGAGGATAAAGAAACAAGAACCCACAGCATGGCAGAAGCCATAGCCACTCATAATAAAAAGGATTACTGGTGGAATGTCCCAGGGAAAACCTCAATAAGATGTAAACGTAACAATAGACCTGACATAGTAATTTAGTACAGTGGTGGAAATTAGCTGCCCAGCGGATCTTAACATAAAGCTGGAGATCAGTGAAAAAGAGAAGGCCTATGCTGAACTATTGAGAAATCTGCAGTTACTGCATCCAGATTACAAGTCCAGGTTTGTACCTGTAATTATTGGGGCCCTGGGATATGTAACACATTGCATAAATACCAATCTTGAGAAATTAGGCTTCTCAAAACCGGAATGGAGAAAGCTAATTCGAAGACTAAAGATCCAGTCCATCACAGGAACTGTAAAAATCTGTAAAACTTTCCAGAAGTTTATCATTTAAATATACATATGAGCATGTCTAGATATGCAACTATATGCATGAGAATACATAGATAAAACATGCAAATCTGCACATATACATACATACATACATACATACATACATACACAAATGCTCTGTTGTTGATGTTGAAATTCCAACGAAGGCGCCTTGGGTCTAGATTAGAAACCCGGTTCTTTCTCTATTGGCAAGAAATCTTGAAATGAAACAGAATAATGACGCACACACACACACACACACACACACAGATAGATAGATAGATAGATGTTATATAATGAATATTATGAAGACAGGAATGACGCAGCTAACCATATCTGAGTGTGCATTTATATGCAAATAGACATATCTAATTATATGTATGTATACATGCATAACATAAATACATATAAATGTATGCATATATATGTATGTGTGTGTGTGTGTGTATCTGTGTGCCTGTCTATATAAACAAGTGCGTGTATATATATATATATATATATATATATATATATATATATA
>NC_068998.1:1138070-1139037 GCF_001194135.2 Octopus bimaculoides | reverse complement strand
TGTATATATATATATATATATATATATATATATATATATTTATATATATGTGTGTGTGTTTGTATATATGTGTACATTATATATGGTCGGACTGAAGCTATAGCAGAAGACACTTGCCGAAGGTGCCACGAAGTGGGGCTGAACCCGGAACCATGTCGTTGGGAAACAAGTTTCTTACTACACACACGTATATAATATACGTTATGTTAGCGCTGTGGTTAAGGGTTTACCACACTTGGCAACCTGGTTCGCGAGTTCGATCTTGTTTCTCGTCATATTCGGCTACCATGGAAGATTCAGACTGGATGATGTGTATGGCGTATATTTTACACACATATATACACATACATGCATAGATGCAAACATAAATACATACGTACATACATGCATGTGTGTGTGTGCGTGTATGCGCGTGTGTGCGTGTGGGTGTGCACTACACTACCGTTTAAATACACACCGGTGGTGTACCGTCTGATGATAATTTTACCCGTTTAAAACAGATTGAAAACATTAGACTGATATGATGAACTCGATGCTCCATGATAGAGCACTCCAGTATGGCCGTAGTCTAACGTCAGAACCCGTCAATCAGCAAAAACTATACATACATGTAGTCATAGAGTTACATATATATATATACAGACATGATAATGTCTAGATACATATGTATATATTTTATATATGTGTGTGTGTGTGTGTGTGTGTGTGTGTGCACGTGTCTCCCTCTCTCTACATCTATACACACACACAAATATATATATGTGTCTGTGCATGCATATGTATGTATAAACACACCACTCACACACAGACTCAGGTGAGCAAGTACGTATGTGTTACCGTGTGAACGTACATAAAGATGTAAGTCGGTATACATGCAGCATATATATATATATATATATATATATATATATATATATATCTGTCATGTACCCATATATGCATGTATGTATACATATAGATGTAGGTA
>NC_068998.1:1137806-1138060 GCF_001194135.2 Octopus bimaculoides | reverse complement strand
ATGTACATGTATGTATGTATATATGCATATATTTATGTTATATACATATATATATATCCATTAAGAGAAAAGGCAGCATTTTATGCTAACGGAATAAAAATTCGAAAAATATATTCATTATTTTTATCATGTATACACTTTACACATACTAAGACGCAAATGTCCATATACATACATATATATATATATATGTATATATATACATATATATATATATATAAATATATATATATATATATATATATATATATATA
>NC_068998.1:1132361-1137370 GCF_001194135.2 Octopus bimaculoides | reverse complement strand
GTGGTGGTGGTGGTGGTGGTGGCGGTAGTGTATGTCTGTGTTTATGTGTGTATGCACGTTCATCTGTGTGTGTGTGTGTGCGTATCGTTGTCCGTTTTCGTGTCAATATGGGGCCGTTTGTGTTTGCGTGTAAATGCTTTTGTCTGTGTATGCGAAACTGTGTGAGTGCGTGTGTGAGTGTGTTAGAGGAGAAGAAGATGAAGTGAGTGAAAGAACAGGAGTGAGTAATGGGGTGAGGGAGGGAGAGGTGGTGAGGTATAGAGGGGGAGGGAGAGGGAAAAGCTGAAGCAAACAGTGAAAAGGAAATAAGGAAATTAAAGAATGAAAATGACAAGGAGAGGGGGAGGGAGACGGAGAAAGAGGCGTGGCTCAGTAGTCTGCGTGTTCTCATTGGAGAACAACCGATATGTATATGATTGGGTCTGTATGTGGACGTGGAAGCTTGTGTGTGTGTGTGTGTGTGTGTGTGTGTGTGTGCGCGTGTGTGTGTGTGTGTGCGCTCGCGCGCGCGAACATATTTAAGGACGATGTTATGATAATAAAGACAGAATGGGGAAGAGACCGCGGATGAGAGGGAGGAGGAGAGACTGAAGAAGATTAGTGTTAAAGTGGTGGTGGTGGTGAAGAAGAGGAGGAGAAGGAGGAGGTGTGAGTGTCGATTACGACATTTCAATAAACAATTACAAAATAAATTATACTCTTCCACCACCACCACCACTATTGATGTTGCAACCTCTACATGGCCTTTCGAAATGCAAGAAATAGCAGCCAGGTCTCTCTTGCCTTGACGAGAGAGCTACATATAGTTGTTTGTTCAGTCAGTGCTCCCCCTGCGGCTGAACAACAAGTAGAAACTGAATCCTTAGCTTAGATTTGAACTCACGCGCAACCTTGCGCTACTTGTACACTTACAATCACCCACAGACAAACACGCACATACATGTTCACATAGACGTACATAGACATACACACACACACAAACACATTTCATGTACACAAACACGTACCTACACGTACCTACAATTGTATATACACGTACCTACAATTGTATATACATACGTACATACATATTTATGTGTACATTCACACACACAATATTCTTTTATTCTTTCACTCTTTTATTTGTTTTAGTAATTTGATTGCGGCCATGCTGGAGCACCGCCTTTAGTCAAACAAATCGACCCAGGACTTATTCTTTGTAAGCCTAGCCTAGTACTTAATCTATCGGTCTTATTTTCGGACATACATGTCCGAAAAAACTCATCACGGTTATATCTACCGATGAGACATGATGTAGCTAGGATCCTGTATAATGAAATCCGTCGGAAGGATAACCCCAAGGACAAAGAAATAAGAACCCACAGTATGGTGGAAGCCATAGCCACTCATAATAAAAAGGATTACTGGTGGAATGTCCCAGGGAAAACCAAATAATAATTGACATTGTAATTTCGGTTAGAAGCTGCACAGTTGTAGAAATTAGCTGTCCAACGGATGTTAACAAAAAGCTGAGATTAGTGAAAACGAGAACACATATGCTGAACTATTGAGAAATCTGCAGTTGCTCTATCCAGATTACAAGTTCAGGTTTGTACCTGTAATTATTGGGGCCCTGGGATATGTAACACACCGCCTAAATAGCAATCTTAAGAAATTAGGGTTCTCAAAACCAGAAAGGAGAAAACTAATTCGAAGACTTACAGATCCAATCCATCACTGGAACTGTAAAAATCTATAAAACTTTCCAGAAGTTTATCATTTAAATATATGAGCATTGGACATTTTACAACAGTTCTATGGGAAGAATTGTCTGAGACGTGTGTAATTTTATAAATAGTTCAAAGGTTTCAAAATTGGTTACAACATATTTCCAAACGTTTCGCAATCTGGACAACCTTCCACGACAACGGACGATGATCAGAATGGTGAATGCATGTGTGTTGTGATCTGGGAAAAACCATTGCCTGACTTTTAGTGACGTTTCCGAAGACTAATAAGAATTTTGTAACATAATTGTCTTGTTATGTGGAAATTTGTGCTGGGAAAGAAAAGTGAGTCCACGTTAGTCATTGAGGATGCGTTTGATAGTTCGAATGATGGTAAAAACTTTCTGATAAATGTCCTAACATGGGACGAAATGGAGGTATATGATTATGACATCATAACAAAGAGATAGATGTTTAAGGCGTGGAGTGGGTGGATGATCATGTGGGGACCCAAAAATATACAGCTAAACATGTCAAAGCCGCTCCGATGTGAAGGGGGTGCTGGGTCTATTTTCTTTATTGGAAGGGAGTTGCTTATCATCCGTAGTGGTCTGGTCTCTTTACATGTCCTGAGGCTCTTGAGAGAGACACGCGCGATGAAAGAGGCCTTAAGCAGAGGGAAGGACAAAACCTGGATGTTACACCACGACAGCCTGCTTGGTCACGTGTCACCTGGGCATTTTCAGAAAAAGGTTATGTTTTGGTCTGCCCTGAAAGGTCGCTGATTTTAGGCGAAAGAAGAAATCGTAGAAAATTTGCTCAGATAAAAACCGCCACAGGAATTCTTTTGGAATCCGTCCCAGAACGAATTCCAAAAGTGGAAAAATGTTTTGAGATGTCTGCAGAGTTGAGCGAACTGTCTGGAACTATGCACCGTTGATTAAATTCTTATATACATATATATTCACACATACATTTACAGACACACACTTACATACACACGCGCACACTTATACATATATGTATATAAATATACATATATATATACACACACACACCACCTTGTCTCCGTATTCTTTCTGTTGAAGAGCGTAGCTCGAAACGTCAAAGACTTTCCGTATTCCCGAGCGTCATACTAATACAACCTTTTGTTGTTTACACCACCTGTTCTCGTCTGTTGTTGTTTTTTTCGTACATTCTCCCATATATATATATATATATATATATATATATATATATATATATATATATATACACACACATACACATTCACATTTACGTACATATGCATACAAATATTTATATATATTAACATACATACATGTATATATTCACACATACAGAAACATAACTGCACTGGATTCCGCACAGTTTCTGTGTTCAATAAATTCGCAGAGAAAACGTTAGGTCTTCTCTAGCCAATGATAAAAGCCCATACCAAAAGTAGCGGGTTTGTCCAGTTAACGTATTTAATGCTGGCTTCATCTCAAACTTCGATTTAGAGTCGGTGGATCGCCAATGTAAGCCGACAGTTTGACTGTCATCTTCTCATTATCAAGGATTCCCGAAAAATACCGTGTTGGTCATGAAATATTAAAACGTTATTTGACGGCAAGAAAATACCTGTCTCCTTATGGTGCTAACCTAACAGGGTGTGAAATATTTAAGTGTGATTGTAACGGGAAATAGAGTATATCCGCTGACGGCTGACATTGAATCTGAAACGGCGCTCACAACCTATTGCCTCTACAATGAAAACGAAACAATGAGTTTCTCTAAATCAGAACACGCACGCACACGTACGCACGCGCACACACACACATACATATTTACACATATGCATCCATATATATATATATATATATATATATATATATACACACAACAGAGACAGAGACAGAGGGATAGGGGGAGGGTGGGAGAGAGAATATTGATTCCACATAAATAAATTTATTAGATGGTAATAAATTTCTGAGCTCGTAAAATATATGTAATTATCGGTGCCAATTAGAAGTGGAAAGGGATGGAATGCGATATCATGAAGAGAGAAGAGAAATTTCAAGTTGCGATTTGTCAAACGGTTTTCCTTACATGGAATCAATGGAACAATGAATACATTTGCCTTCACGGATGCTTATAATTGCTACATACACAATCACGCGCACCTGCACGCGCACACATTCACACGCCTGCAAGCGCGCATATTGTTTTGCTAGTTAATTCTTTTTCTCGTTTCAAATATTTGGTTGCGACCATGCTGGAGCACCACCTCGAAGGGTTTTCGTCAAAGAAATCGACCTCGCAAATTATTCCTCGTAAGCGCAGTACTTATTCTATCGGTCGCTTTTGCCGAGCTAAGTTATGGGGACATAAACATACCAGCATCGGTTGTCAAGCAATGGTGGGGACAAACACACACACACACACATATATATTTATACATCATAATAATCACATTATGATATATTATATATATATATATATATGATAGAAATGGTAAGACAACAAAAGAATGAAAGAGACCTGGATATTATGTAAATAGAGGAATTTATCTGGAAATATTATATGTGACAATTATTCGGTAGCCCGACATCCGAAACTCGGAGTTTTATCATGGCTACCGAATAATTGTCACTTATTATATTTACACACACACACACACACATATATATATGCACACATATATATTTATGTGCATAGGTATGTATATGTGTATGCATATATTTATGTGTGTGTGTCTCTGTGTCTCTGCCCCCCCCCCACCAACGCTTGACAAACGATGCTAATGTGTTTCGGTCCCTGTTAGTATATATCTTTTCATTCATGTGCGTTAACGACAGCGTTAGGGTATTTTAGCTCTTATTTCTAGCATTGTAGGTGCTTCTTAACACACTGTTCACATTTAGTGACATTTGTAATTCTCCATTTTAGTGATACATTGCAGCCTACCGTTTATATATATATATATATATATATATCATAGATATATATATACATACATACATATATATACATACATACATATATATATACATATATATACATACATATATATACATACATACATATATATACATACATATATATATATACATACATGTATATACATACATATACATACATACATATACATACATACATACATACACATACATACATACATATACATACATACATATACATACATACATATACATACATACATATATATACATACATACATATACATACATACATATACATACATACATATACATACATACATATACATACATACATACATACACATACATACATACATAT